>NW_022436941.1:23543978-23778155 GCF_009761245.1 Sapajus apella | reverse complement strand
AAAAAAAAAAAAAAAAAAAAAAAAAAAAAAAAAAAAAGGGAGGATGGAACCTCCATGTTGAACGTGCCTGGTAGTCCCTTTCTATTGGCACAGCTGCTGACATTCACCCACGCAAGCTTCCAGCTTGCTTATCTGTGTCTGCAGCTGGATCTTTTCCAGGCTGCTCTTTGATAGAAAAGAAACGATTTTGGGGGCTGCTCTTCATTAAGAGGGAAGCTCTACCGAGGACTCTCTTACCCTGGCTATCTGCCTAAATAATTTCTCTCTATCTCCTGTATCAATGCTACAGGAGAAATTCTGAAGGACTTCCTGAGAAGTTTTAGGAAAGGTGCCTTAGAAGTGTCTGTCTAGGGGAAAGAGGAAAGCATCTCTCCATAGTTAGTTCTATGCTGCAGTACATATATGAGTACTAAGTAGGTCCCTGGGGGTGCTCCATGCTGAGGTGCTACAGAAGCTCTTGGGCAGGCAGAAAGTAAGAGGCCAGCAGCACACTCCTGAAACTGATGCACTGTCAGTTTTCACCTGTGTGGAAGACTGGGTGGAACTAGTCAAGCCAAGAGGATTTAAAACGTGCAGGGTACAGCTACTATCTCATCTCCCACTTTGATATTGACTGTAATAATTGCATTCATTCTTCCTGAACCTGCGCTGCTACATACCAGTGGACATTTAATTCTGGCTCTCATTTCAGTAAAATCTCACTCTCAATGATTCCTTAATTTAATATATTTAATGTTGGTTGATTGAGGCTTTGGGTGTTATCACACAGATACTTGTATTTCAAGAAGGGGAATATTGAGATTTGCACTTCTGACCAAGATGGAATAACAGGAATTGGGATTTAACCTCCTGCATGAAACAACTAAAAAACCAGACTAATATATCAGACCACAGTTTGTAAGACGTTGGGCATCCAATAATAGAGAACAGTGATCTGCTAGAGACAGGAAACAAATTAAAGAAGCCTTATAATGACCCCATCTACAGGACAGAGTATAGAGCAGGGGAACACAGGTAGAGCCTGGTAGTCTCAGGGATTTGAGGAGACAGAGCTGGGAGCTCAGGGAGGTCAAAGAAGGTAGGAGTTTGCAGGTCAGAGTACTTAGGAAAAGAGCACTGAACAGAAAAAGACAGCTCTGAAGATCTGCCAAGGGTCTGTCTTCAGTCCAAGCTGAGTACAAATCTGTGCACACCAGGGAAAGAACCATCTTGAAAGGATTAGAGAGAACAGCCTCTGGTGCTCACACAGGCTAGGGCATATAGTTCTCGTTGCCACCAGCCAGAGCAGAAAATCCCATAAATCATGAGGCTTCATGGTTGAGTATTTAGAAGGGTTTTGTCTTATTGGTGGGGTAAAAATTGACCAGATTTATCTGGTTCTGCCCAAGAAATCTTAAAAGTAAAACCTGAAAGAATTAACTTGTTGCCAAGTATCTTCACTGAATCCCAGAACAAAGCTCAAAAATATTTTTGAGAATATAAATGTTTTCTAACATATAAAATAGTAAAATTTAAAATTTATGTTATCCAATAAAAAAATCACCAGGCAAGCAAAGAAACAGAAGACTAGAACCAATAAGGAAGAAAAAAAATCGGGCCAGGCACGGTGGCTCACACCTGTAATCCTAACATGTTGGGAGGCTGAGGCAGGTGGATCTACTGAGGTCAGGAGTTCAAGACCAGCCTGGCCAACAGGGTGAAACCCTGTCTCTACTAAAAATTCAAAAAATTAGCCAGATGTGGTGACAAGCACCTATGGTCTCAGCTACTTGGGAGGCTGAGGCAGGAGAATCACTTGAGCCTGGGGAGAGGAGATTGCAGTGAGCCAAGATTATGCCATTGCTCTCCAGCCTGGGCAACAAGAGTGAAACTCTGTCTCAAAACAAACAAAAAACAAACAAAAAACCCTCAATTAATCAAAACTGACTCAGACATGACACAGATGCTAGACTTCATAGACAAGGGCATTAAAACAGTCATGCCTTTGGCGGGCAGATTATGAGGTCAGGAGTTTGAGACCAGCCTGACCGACATAGTGAAACCAACATAGTGAAACTAAAAATACAAAAATTAGCTGGACATGGTGGTGCATGTCTGTAATTCCAACTACTTAGGAGGCTGAGGCAGGAGAATCACTTGAACCAGGAAGGCAGAGGTGGCAGTGGGCCGGATCTCACCATTGCACGCCAGCCTGGGCAATAGAGTCACTCCATCACAAAAAAAATGCATTAAATAAATAAATATAAAACAGTTATTATAGCTATGTTTCCTATGTTCAAAAGTTGTTATAAAAAATCCTAAATTGAAATTCTAGAGATGAAAATGAGAATGTAGAAGGTCAAAAATAGACTGAAATTAATGGAAGATATACATTTTAAGGAAAAGACTGGTATATTTGAACAAATAAAAATAAAGACTATTGAAAATAAAACAGAGAAAAAAAAATTTTTAAAAAATGAGCCCAACGTCAGTGAATTGTGAAACAATTCCAAGCGTCCAGCTCCTGCAGCGTGCACAGCTTCCCCAGTGCCCACCTTCTGCAGTGTAGATGGCACCTCCTGCAGTGAGCTCCTGAAGCGTGGCCAACTTCTCTAGCGGGGTATCTGGCTTCTGCAATGTGTAGTTTCAGCAGCACTTGGGTGCCAGCAGCTTCTCCCAACTCCTCAGCAGCTTTATAGGCGAGTACCTCTACCAAGACAGCTCCCCATGAACAGCTTTCCCTAACAACCTGGAAAGAAGATTTCTAGGAAGTTTTGGATGGTAGATTTCTTCTCTTTCTTTTTTCTCTTTTTTTGGAACAAAATCTCTCTTTGTCACCCAGGTTGGAGTGCAGTGGCACAGTCTAGGCTCACTGCAGCCTCAACCTTCTGAACTCAAGCTATTTTCCCATCTCAGCCTACTAAATAGCTGGCATTACTGGCATAGGCCACCATGACCAACTAATTTTAAAATGTTTTGTAGAGACGAGTTCTCAATGTATTTCCCAGGCTGGTCTGGAACTCCTGGGCTTAAGCCATCATCCCCTCCCAGCCTCTCAAAGTGCTGAGATTACAGATCTGAGCCACTGTGCCTGGCCTTCCATGGTAGATTTCTATCAACTTTTGTTGGCATGGTACCACAGTGACTTTTCTGCCATTGGTAAACCACAACGATGCCCTCTCTAACAAGGTCCGGATCTTAGCTCCAGAGTAGTTGTGAATCTTCCTTGAGTGCTTTAGTTTAGCCCTAGGAGATCTATAGGAAACAGGTTTGCATGTCCTATTTTTTTTTCTTAGACTTACTGGCCTTGATCTGTCGCCCAGGTTGGAGTGCAGGAGCATGATTTCAGCTCACTGAAACCTCTGCCTCTCAGCTCAAGTGATCCTCCCACCTCAGCCTCCTGAGTAGCAGGAGTGTACCACCATGCCTGGTTAATTTTAGTATTTTTAGTAGAGATGGGGTTTTACTATATCAGGCTGGTTTTGAACTCCTGGCTTCATGTGATCTGCCCACCTTGGCCTCCCAATGTGCTGGGATTACAGGCATGAGCCACCCCACTGGGCATTAATTATTCTTTCTGTTAAATTTTCCTGTTCAAATTTATTTGTCTCTTCATTAAACTCTGACTAATACACTTCCCAACTCATTCTATGAGACTATTACTACCCTGATGTTAACTAAAATGAAAGTATTATAAGAAAAGTACAAAATCATGTCCTTCATAATTGTAGATACAAAAATGATAAATAAAATTTTAAGAGATCAAATACCACTTCTGTGGTACCAGCTCCAGCTGCTCACAAGTCTGAGCTGAGAGGATTGCTTGAACTCAGGTGTTTGAGGTTGCAGTGGGCTATGATATGCCACTGCACTCCAGCCTGCACAACAGAACAAGACCCTGTCTCAAAAACAAGCAATAATAAAAAAATGATTTCAGCAAGATTACAAGATATAAGACCGAGATACAAAATGAATTACTTTACTATACACTAGTAGTGAATATCCAGGAATTGAAATAAAGAATATCATTTATACTAGCATCAAAACATGAAATACTCAGGGATAAATCTGAAAAAAAATATGTATAAGACCCAAACCCAGGACACTAAAACCATTTCTAAGAGAAATTAAAGAAGATCCACATAGTGGAGAGCTCGATCATATTCACGAGATGGACGAATCAACATTGTTAAAATGTTAATCTCCCCAGATTAATCTATTGATTCAATGCAATACCAATCACAATCCCAATAGTCTTCTTTGCAGAAATTGACAAACTGATTTGAAATTCATATAAAAATGCAAAGGATCTAGAACAGCCAGAACAGCACTGACAATGTCATTACAGAAATGTAAATTACTTTTGAGGGGAGGAATTTCAAAAGGGCAGGAGGAAACTTTTAGACTGATGGATATGTTCATTCTCTTAATTGTAGTGATAGTTTCACAGATGTATACCTATGTCAAAGCTTACCAGATTGTACACAAATATAGGTATAGTTTTAAAAAGGTGTTAATTATACCTCAATAAATCTGTTTTAAAAAGGAAGGGGGCACATGAGGAAGTCTTTAACTGAGAAAGGTTTTAAGAGGCAGAGGAATTTCTAATAGAACTTAGACACTAGGGACCTTTCCTATTATTGAAAACCCACTGTGTATACACAAGTTATTCTGAACACAAACCACTTTGGAGATTGACCCTGTAAGTAGAAAGGATGAATGGATCATAACAGGTTTCACAGGGGGCCTCAGACTAACTTATTTTATTTTCCTTCCATTACCCTCCATTCCCCTCTTTATTTATTCCATCATTTTTTTTCATTTCTATTCTATTTTTTTTTTTTCTTTTTTGAGATGGAGTCTTACTCTGTCACCCAGGCTAGAGTGCAGTGGTGTGATCTCGGCTCACTGCAACCTCTGCCTCCTGAGTTCAAGCAATTCTCCTGCCTCAGCCTCCCGAGTAGCTGGGACTACAGGCATGTGCCACCAAGCCCAGCTAATTATTTTTGTATTTTTAATAGAGATGGGATTTCACTATATTGGCCAGGCTGGTCTCGAACTTTTGGACTTGTGACCTGCCTGCCTCGGCCTCCCAAAGTGCTGGGATTATAGGTGTGAGCCATTGCGCCCTGCTCCTTTTTCTTTTAATATGACTTTGAAGGAAACAAAAATGTTTTACCCCAAAATAAACTTCTCTGAAATATTTTGAGATGGCTGTTCAGAGAGCCTGCACACAGAAGGAGCCCTGCAAAGCTGTCTTCTGTGTGGGAGATTTGTATCTGTGGAGAATCTGCAGGGATGCATCCAGGCTTTCTCCCAGGGCCTCCCTTGTCTGGATCTAGGAAAGATTAACTGAGAGTCTGACACCTTTAAAGGTCTGAAAGAAACATTTGCTATCTGTTCTCCCTAAGGGCTGCTACCTGTGAGGTTTCATCTGTATAAGAAGGCCACCTTTGCTAGCCAGGCCTCTTCTTCTCCACCTCCCATATCTGTCTTGCCACTATGTTCTGATTTACCATCATAACCTGTTTTGGGCCATACTCTGAGCTCCTGTTCTTTATGTAACCTCAAGATAAGCTTCTGTATCCCTTTGGGGACTTGGGGTAACCAGTCTGTGGTTTTTCTCAGGCACGTTAATAAATTTATGTGCCATTTCTTCTATTAATCTGCTTTTTATGTGTTGATTTTTCAGTGAGCCACCTATGTCTTTATCATCTTTTTCTATCTAATTGTTGAGAAACTGTTGATTGGAGAATGAGACGGTACAGAGTTGAATATGTGTCTTTGTTTTCTAAATTATTTTTATATGAAAATATGTGCTTTATTCATGGATAAAATCTTCTCAGCCAGAGCAAATTTAGGAGTGCAGATGTTCTTGAGTTGGTAATGTTGGGGCTCAGAAACGTACCCCAGAATATGACACTTTGACATGCTGAACTTGTTACCAGAAAGGGGTCCCAATCCAGACCCCGAGAAAGCGTTCTTAGATCTCATACAAGAAAGAATTCAAGGAAAGTCCATAGAGCAAAATAAAAGTAAGTTTGTTAGGAAAGTAAAGGAATAAAAGAACGACTGCTCCATAGACAGAGCAGCCGTTGCCCTTTTTTTTCTTTCTTTCTCTCCTTCCTTCCTTCCTTCCTTCTTTCTTTGCTTTTCCTTCCTTCCTTCCTTCTCCTTCCTTCCTTCCTTCCTTCCTTCCTTTCTTTCTTTCCTTCTCTCTTTCTTTCTCTCTTTCTTTCTTTCTTTCTCTTCCTTCCTTCCTTCATTTCTTTCTTCCTTTCTTTCTTTAGATCTC
Organism: Sapajus apella; assembly: GCF_009761245.1. Classification (NCBI taxonomy): domain Eukaryota; kingdom Metazoa; phylum Chordata; class Mammalia; order Primates; family Cebidae; genus Sapajus; species Sapajus apella. The sequence continues at coordinate 23,771,881 of NW_022436941.1, read as the reverse complement.
GGCCTCATTGTATCCAGCTCAAGATGGAGTTGCTCTGGTTCACACACCTCTGACAAACTGAAAAAGAAGCCGCAAAGTCTCTGTGACATTTTCTCCCACCTTCCTCTCCCTCAATCTTCTGTCTCTCCCAAAGAACAGGATGAAGCTGTTCTCTGAAGTTCCTTATCTGCCTAAAGTCTGTACCAAGAAAGAAAACAATTACCTCTAGCCTCTTCCCTGAGTTTTCATTAACTGAACTCATATCACAGGAAGGATGATCGAAGTCTGTCAACAAACCTAGACAGACATTTGTCAAAAATCATTGTCCTCTCTGTGACCCCAACAGACTTTGTCCCAGGCCACTGTACATTCTTCAAGCCTACTGAATTCCCCTAAATATCATTTACTATCTCCTTAAAATTACCCACACTTCCTTTATCTGCCTTTTTCCTCAGAAGTTGGGTATATGAACATGTATGACCCATTGGGATTTTATATAATCACTCTGTGATTCTTTACGGTACACGCTAATAGATTTGTGTGCCTTTTCTCTTATTAATCTAGCTTTTGTGAGTTGATTTTTCCATGAACCTTCTGAGGGCTCTTTACTCCTACAATAGCCTACACTAACTACTCAAATAATGTGGAAGGAAGATATTATCTCTGCATAAAATGACAAAGAATAATTAAAGCTGGTATTTTGAGGCTTTAAGGTCTATATTTTTGCTTTTCCCATTTGGTTTAAAAGAGATAATGCCACCAAAACCTTTTCTAACTCCTTTCTTTTGCTTAAATAAAAAATAATTTTAGTAAAATAAAAATTAACCAAAAATGAATACTGACTTTATTCCAGGGGATTTGAACTTGAAATTAACTTTAAATTCTATTACAGTATTAATATTTAGTGTCTGCATAGCACTATATTGCCCAGAGCCTCATAGCATCTGAACTATGCTCTTTTATCACTTTTCAAATTCCATTTATTCATCGTCAAGTTCCAAGAATCTTGTTCAGTGACTAATATTTCATTCTACTGGATGGTACTCTGGTACTGAGAAGAGAAACAGTTTAGCTCCTTAAGCTATTTCTCAAGAGGAATATGGACTCTACTTCCATAGTTTACTGTGAGGAGGCTGTATTTTTATGTTCATGTCACAGCTGTGCTAAGGCTTAAAATAAGAATTTAGCAACATGCTGATTCACCAAAGAGACTTTACAGTAGACACTAGCCCATAAGGACTGTGTGCTCTGGTAAAATTAAATAGTAAACGGATGCTTAGCATTCCCAGTGCTTCTGCCATGGGGCCTTGTACTTCATTCTGTATTAAGGGCAGAGAGGGCTGGGAATTATTTTAGGCCCTGAGCAGTTCCGTGAAGATGAAAGACACCATCACTAACATTATTCATGAAAAAATATGAAAGGTCATCTATCTCCCTTAAGGTTCATTTGGTGCACTTTTAATGAGTGATGGATGAACTGCAAAGGGTTTGTTGCAGAGGGGCTGTGCCCTATAAAAGTTTGGATGATGCTGCTTCTTTGAAACTTCTCCACACATTTTTCCCAGTCTCTCCCCATCAGGGATTTTCCAGCTGATGGTCTTCAGACTTTCTTGTTTTGTTTCTTCTTTGGCATTTTGGAAATTTTCCTTCCTTCAATGTTTTCTCTGCTAAGACATTTGTTCTTGTACATTTTTTTGATTGCCTGAGGTAAATGGAGGTTTCTAGGGTTAAATCGATCCAAGCAACTTATTGCTTAGACCAAGATTAACTTATCTTGATTTAACCTTTCATCTGGTTTAGCTGATGACTCTCCCCCATGTCCCAATCCTGCTTTCCTTCATTCCTTCTTCTATTACCTCTACTCTGTTCCACCTAATGTTTTCTGCCTCAGCTCCACCTTTTTATTTCCTCTACATTTTCAAACAATCTGGATTTACCTTCCTTTTCCAGTTTATTCTCTGTTTACTTATGGAGGAAAAGAGATGAGTCGGGTAGAGTCTTACCTAGGACAGTCAGGAATTCTACAAGGGCCAAGTCACTGTAAAGGGAGGAGAATCTAAAAAAATCCTAGAGAAACTTTCTTGGCGATGGGCAGAGCTTTGGCTTAAGGAACAAAAGCATGAGCTGGAGCAACACAAGTGGGAGAGAATGGGAGAGGGCCAAGTCAGAAAAAAGTGTCACAGGCCATCAAACTGTTGAGACAGAAATAGAGGAATAGGGAATGGAATGCTCATTCAAAGTAAATGACATTTAGGAAAGTACAGAATTGTTCATCTCAAGCTATGAATGAGGTTAGGCTTAAGAGCCAAGGCAGCCTCATGGATAAAATCCAGACATGGGGATCTGGCTCTCAATCATCGGGTCCCCAGGAGAGTCACTTAATTCAGGCATGCAGTTAATTGCTGCATTAAATGACTCACCTGCTCAGGGTGGGCAGGATCTACATGCTCATATTGGGGTTGGCAATGCCCAAGTGTCTATAAGGCAAATGGAGCCAAGGCCACAGAGTCTCTGGTTTCCCAGCTTTTGCTTAAACTCTTATGCTTGTGGTAGGGTGCCAATACAGCGAGACCAAAGAAAACAAAGCTCTACATGTTGGCATTTGACAATCTTTACCATCTAGAAATCAAATGCAGAGTCTATGAAACCAACCAAAGGAGGTCAAACTTATCAGGAGAAAACAGTCATGAAAATGTATGTTGAGATTAGATATTTCTAGAAGTGATTTAGAACTCAGCTCTTTTTTTTTTTTTTGAGTATATGCATTATTTTGTTCTTTATAAGAAAAAGTGTCAACCAATGGCATACATAGCTACCCTTGCTTAATACATGACTGTAAATATATGCAGACACCTGTGTGTGCATTCTTGTGAGTATACTCATTTTTGTGTGGGCAGGCTCAGGCGTCACATGTGCAGTGCTGTGCGTATTATAGCAACAGAACAGCTGCTTTTCAGAGCTCCCTTTCTTGATCACACTGGTGACAGATTTCTGTGATCTTTCTTAGGGAAACATTTGAGTTTGCCTGCCTACCCTGCCAGGCTCCCTGCGCTGCCATAGTTATTCTTGTTGTCAGTCCAGGCTTACCTCCTAGCACTGCACAGTCTAGGTCCTCATTTTCTAATGCTGATTCAAAGTCAAAGTGAGTATCTAGAAGAGAGGGCATATCTAGTGCAAGACTGCCCTAAACAAAACTGTAACAGGGAGTCCATTGTGTTCAGTATTGCTCCCCTGAACACCATGCTCTTTACTCAGCCTTCACACTCCTCACATGGTATTCTATTTTTAAATAAATTTTTAATGTGAATTTAGAGATAGGGTTTAGCTATCTTGCTCAGGCTAGAGTGCTGTGGTTATTTACAGGTATAGTCATTCTGAACTACGGCCTTGAACTCCTAGGCTCAAGCAATCCTCCTGCCTTAGTCTCCTAAGTAGCTGGGATTACAGGAACCTGCCACTGAGCCCAGTCACAGTATTCTTTTTTTTAAATTTTCTATTTCGAGACAGAGTCTTGCTCTGTCACCTAGGCTGGAGTGCAGTGGCAGGATCTTGGCTGGCTCACTGCAACCTCCACATCCTGTGTTCAAGCGATTCTCTTGCCTTAGCCTACAGAGTAGCTGGGACTACAGGCGCCTGCCACCACACTTGGCTAATTTTTGTATTTTCAGTAGAGATGGGGTTTTGCCATGTTGGCCAGGATGGTCTTAACCTCTTGACCTCATGATCCACCCACTTTGGCTTCCCAAAGTGCTGGGATTACAGGCATGAGCCACCGTGCCTGGCCCAGTCACAGCATTCTTGTTTTCTCTTTCTTTTCTTCTTTCTCCCTTCCTCCTTTCCTTCCTCCCTTTTTTCCTTCCTTTCTTCTTCCTTCCTTCTCTCTTTCCTTTCTCTCTCTTTTTTTCTCTCTCTCTGAATATGCACACACACATACACACACACACACCCTTCCCAGTTCAGGGCTCTCAGGGCTTTGATTTCTGCCAGGTAGTCTTAGGAAACTCTTTAGGGCAGATATTCACTGACTTTGCAAAGTGGGGATGGATATCAACAGGTTGGTAGATACTAACCGATTAAATATTTCTTTTCTCGGGTAATATATTTGTATAACCATAGATGCACTGCCTTAACCAAAGACTGGTTCAAAGATGAAACTTTAAAAAAACCAAAAACCCGAGCTATAGTGTGTAAGTGTTAGGGAGAGCAGGTGTTTGAGGAAGACAAGCCTTCAAGAGCCTCTGGTATCCCACCACAAAGGCCCAGTTGTCCATGGTTGAAGTCAGCAGCGCAGAGACTCGTCTGATCAAGAAGATTATGCTGCTTTAGAATGATAAAGGACCTATTGCCCTCATTGGGTAAATTAGCATTGATCTGCCATGGCATCTCCTTGCAGTATAAATCGGTAAAGGAAGATAATGCATTAAACCATCTGCTTCAAAGAATTTAACTTTCTTTCATAGGGGAGCAGTTCTAGGTTATGATCATAATGGAATATTAACTTGCTTTATGGTATAGACCAGGATATTTTTCATTCTCCTTGCCAGAACAGGCAGCTGTCTTTACCAATGAATCTTGTGAAGTTTTCCACTTCAGGGAAATCATCTGATTCAAAGCAGAACTGTTCTTATAATTTCAGGAAAAAAATTAAAAATCTGCTCTATTTTAAATACCATTAGAGCAAGACATGTTGAAAAATCTTTAGTATTGCATACCTAACATTCTTTGCAGTAAGAAAGTTCCTCCTAAGAGCTAACACAAATCTTTTTGCAACAATTTAAGCCATTTTCTAGGCATGGCTGAAGTGAGAGTTAAAAACATGTCTATAGAGAATTTAGGAGGATACGAAGTGTCCTTAGAACTTTCTGGTCCTGTGTCTATTCATTTGGAACCTTTTTCTTGTGATCTTTTGGGATTCTGAGTCTCCTTATAAATGACTTCTGAAGAAGGGACAGACTCTGGGTAACAGAGAGCAAAGAGGCTCCGTATCATTTTTTGATGTTTCTGACCACTGTGAAATTGAGGATACATTTTTTTGGAAAAGAAATTCCTTGGGTGACTTCAGCTGTGTTAGTGGCGCAGGACTCCACCGAGTTCTCCATTGTAAAATAAGAGGCTGTGCTGGATGGCTGATAACATCTGACCACTAGCTGCTGGTCCCCCAGCCATTTCTTGGCCTCTGCATTAACCTCAGCAATGCTTTTTCTGCAAATGCTTCCTCTACCAGGTTCCCCAGTTGGCAATGAGCTCAGGCAGCTCAATTCAGGGGTGGTGTGAGGAGGCAGGCTTGCCTATGGGAGCTCGGCAGCAACCGTAGAAGAACTGATTAGCTTTTAATAGCAGACCTCCACCAGACAGGCAGGAGTCTAAAGAGTAAATAGAGGTGCTGGCCCTGGAATTTTTTTTAAAAGCCCCGGAGGGGTTTGTTCACCGGCGTTTGAATTTCTATAGAAAGGCTCTGTGAAGCTCTAAATTAAACCAAGCTGACCCCTTTCACAACCCAAGTTATTTACAGTTCACAGGTCTTTGGAGACTTCTAGTTTGCATGCAGTTGAAAATAGGTCCCTGGTTGGCAAAGGTAGCCCACTGCAGGGCTATTTGCATTACACTACCTTGCTTTCCTTTGGTGTGGGAGAAAGCTCTGGAGTGGAAGCCAAAAGATGTGGTCTAGTTGTAAACATGCCTTTGTTTTTCAGCAAAGGAATGGCGCCGGTAGAAATAACCAAAAAAGAGTCAGATACTAGAAAGCAAATAACTGAGTTCTCTCTGTAATTAAATACATTCCTCAGAATAATAACTAAGTAGTAGGAAGGAAACCAGGTAACACCCCCTCCCCACCACTGCAACTGATTTCCTTTGCAGTTTTAACAATCAGATCAGTGAAGAAGACTGGCACTGATTATAGCACTCAGTTTCCCCATTTTGCTCCATACTGGGAGAGTAATTAAGTTAAATTGCTTTCAGTGCCTGAGATCTGGTTTGTGTCAAAGTCAAATAAACTGCTGGCTCAGGTTTGTTCATCAGCACCTTGAACTTACCCCCTGGCCTTCACTTGTACTTGTATAAAACCATGGCAAAAGTTTTCTACCGTGGCAAGTGTTGGACAGAGAGATCTTGGAACCCCACACAAACCTCACTGCCTCTGAGAAATGTGGCATATATCTCTCTTTTCCAAGACTGGTAAACTTGGTTTGGCTGATATTGAGGAGAAAACTTTTGTGATCTGTCAAATAAAAGAAGACAGCTTGCCAAGAGACAAGCCCAGGTTTAATCACAATGACTGAAAACTAGATTTCATGGGAAGAAAAGTACAACAAAAGTTGTAATCTGGAATCAGGAAAAATGTGAAAGTAAAAAGACTGATACCTTAAATTTAGGAGAAAATGAGGCGATCTCATACTTCCCTCCCTTTCTTCTTTATCTCCAACTCAGTCTAAAACACATCATTCTCCCTCTTCTGGGTACGAAAGTATGCGAGGCATGGATATTGGTAGTAAAGGAAATAAAATTATTATACTTGAAAATATGCTTGTCTGACTTATTTTTAGTTGGCTGTTGTTCAGAAGCCCTGCAAAGCTGTCTTTTGTGGAGAGATTTGCATCTGTAGAGAAAATCTGCATTAATGCAGCCAAGTTTTCTCTGAGACCTTCCCTTTTCCAGATCTAAGAAAGATTTAGGAGAGAGAGTGTGACACCTTTAAAGATCTGAAAGAAACATTCACTCTCTATTCTCTCTGAGGGCTGCTCCCTGGGAGATTTCATCTGCATAACAAGACCACCTTTGCTAGCCAGGCTCTTCTCCCCTGCCCGTAACCTGTCTGTAACCTGATTAGCCACCACACTCTGTTTTTGGCCATGTTCTGCGCTCCCATTCTTTCTGTAGCCTCAAGGTCTTACATAAGCTTTTGTACCCCACTGGGGTGTTGTGGTGATCACTCTGTGATTGTCTCCTATGTGCACATTAATAACTTTGTATGCCTTTTCTCCAATAAATTTGTCTTTTATCAGTTTATTTTTCAGCAACATTTAGAGGGTGATGGGGAGTTTTCTCCTTGGCCCCAGTAATAATGATGGTGGGGTGTGTGTGTGTGTGTGTGTGTGTGTGTGTGTGTGTGTGTGTGTGCGCGCGCGCGCGCGCGCGCGCGCGCGCGTGCGCAGAGGAATGATTGGCATGTGAAGGAGGGCTGGCAGGTAAAAGGACTGCAAGAGAGAGAGAGAAGCCATAATTTGGGGCTTTAAGTGATTTGCACTTTATCTGGAAACTATGACAAACACACAGGAAAATGGCGTGAAAACACGTTCATGCAGAAGAATGTATCATCAGTGCCTGACACATGGTAGGCACTTAACATTCATGGAACAAGTGAATGAATGAATGGGTAGAATAAGATGGATGGATGGCGAAAAAGCCAAGTACTTCAGAAGAGAGTACAGTCACTAAAGCATTCTGTTCAAAATAAAATTAATTGTCCATCTCCCACTGGGAAGAAAACCTTGGGTCATATTCCTTAGCAGTATGGCTAAATTTGGACAAATGTAAAAAGTATTGTCTAAATAGATTATGTAGTGTAGATAAACAAGCCCCCTTTTTTTTCCTGTGAGTTAAAATAACATTCATTTCAGTTCAAGTCAAAAATAATTTTATGCATATGATACAGAAGTTAAATTATAAAATGTAGAAATTATAGTGTGCTAGTTTTCCATATAAAGTGTTAAGATGGAGCATACATGCAGAAAATAAGATAGGTAGGCAGCAGAGAAAGTAGTGATCAAACGGATAGAAACTGAGCCCTAACAATGAGAGGAAAACAAGTCTATATTGCCTGCTTAACTCTTACACTGGAGGTCTCTACATGGCTATAAACAGTTTTTCTGAGCCTGTGTAGGACCCTCTATTCATTCCTTAAACATCCAGGTCAGATGTTCTCTCTGACTGTAAGTCGTTCTTTTTCTCTGGTACGCCAGGGCTTCTGGTATTGCATTGTGATTACTTGCGTTCTTTTTCAAGGGCAAGAATACAGTACATGGTAGCAGTCAATAAGAGTTTATTATAGGCCAGGTATTGTGCTAGTTTCCTTCAAATAAACCATCTTTTTTTTTCTTTTTAATTTTGAGACCGAGTCTCACTCTGTTGCCAGGCTAGAGTGCAGTGGCATAATCTCACCTCACTATAACCTCTGACTCCCAGCATGTGTCATCACACCTGGTTAATTTTTGTATTTTTAGTTGAGATGGGGTTTCACCATGTTGGCCAGGATGGTCTCGATCTCCTGATTTTGTGATATGCCTGCCTCAGCCTCCCAAAGTGCCGGGATTACAGATGTGAGCTGCTGCACCCAGCCTCAAATAACCCATCTTACACAATCCTTGTAATGACTCATTTATTTTCATCCTATATATGAGGGGACCCAGGGCTAGGAGAGTGTGTGATATGTGTGGTAAATGGTAAAGGGAAGCTTCAGACTGGAGGTTTCCTGATAGCAGGTTCACTGCAGTTTGCACCATAGCAACTCCATTCTCTAAAGCAGTGCTGTACAATAGAATAATAATGCAAGTTACAGGTTTAATTTTAAAATTTAGCCACATTACAAAATGTGCTCTATTTAAAAAATAAAAAAAAACTGGTGAAATTAATGTTTAAAATTAAATTACAATAGAATTTTAATCAACGTATAATAAATACACATATCATAGGGTACATACTGATGTTTTGATGCAGATAATCAGTAGTGATCAGATGAGGGTAATTAGCATAACCTTCAACTCATACGTTGATCATTTATTTGTGTTGGAAACATTTGATATCTTTCTTCTAGCTATTTGGAACTATATAATATATTTTTGTTAACTTTTGTAGAAATGCTTAAAATAGTTTAAGATGACAGAAAAGTTGCAAAACTAATGCAGAGAGTTCCCATATACTCCTCATCCTATCCTATGTCCCCTAGTGCTGGCATCTTACATTTGTTTAGTGTGTTTGTTACAATTAATAAAGCAATACTGACACACACACACACACACATATTTATTTGCGACAGGATCTCGCTGTGTTGCCCCAGGCGGGAAGGTAGTGAGGCAATCACTGTTCACTGCAACCTTGATCTCCCGGACCCAAGCGATCCTCCCACCTCAGCATCCTTAGCAGTGAGGACTAGAGGTGCATGCCATCATGCCCAGCTAATTTTTTTGTTGTTGTTTTCTTTTGGAGAGACAGGGTTTTCCAATGTTGTATATGCTGATCTTGAACTCCTGAGCTCAAGCAATCTGCTTGCCTCAGCCCCACAAAGCACTGGGATTACAGGCATAAGCCACTGTGCCCATCCCTGATACATTATTAATAACTAACATCCATATTTTATTCATATTACCTTTGTTTTTACCCAATGTCCTTTTTCTGTTCCAGGATCCCATCTTAGATATCCATCATGTCTCCTTAGCTTCTTTAGACTTTGACAGTTTCCCAGACTTTTCTTGTTTTGATGACTTTGACAGTCTAAAGACACTGGTCAGGTGTGTTATAGAATGTCTTGGCTATGGTCTGAATGTTTGTGCCACTACTCACCCCTACCCGCCCCATTATACATTTATCTGTTAAAATCCTATACCCCAAGGTGGTGGTATTAACAGGTGTGTTAGTCTGTTTTCATGCTGCTATGAAAGGCATACTCAAGCCTGGGAAGAAAAAGAGGTTTAATTGGACTTAAAGTTCTATGTGGCTGGGAAGGGCTCAGAATCATAGTCCTGCAGACTGAGAAGGAGGCAAAAGGCACTTCATACATGGCAACAGCAAGAGAAAATGAGCAAGATGCAAAAGGAGAAATCCCTGACAAAATCATCAAATCCTGTGAGACTTATTCACTACCATGAGAACAGTATGGGGGAAACCGTCCCCATGATTAAAATTATCTCCCACCAGGTCCCTCCCATAACATGTGGGAATTATGGGACTGCAATTCAAAATGAGATTTGGGTGAGGACACAGAGCCAAATCATATTATCAGGTAATGCCTTTGGGAAGGAATTTAGTTATGGGGCAGAGCCCTTACAAATGAAAGTAGTCCCCTTAACCAGGAAACTACAGAGAACTGGCTAGTTCCTTCCACCATGTAAGAACACAGTGAAAACGTACTATCTATAATAAGGAAATAGGCCCTCACCAGACACAGAATCTGTTGATGCCTTAATCCGGGTCTTCTCAATCTCCAGGGCTGTGAGCAATAAATTTCTGTTGTCAATAAGCTACCCAGTTTATGATATTTTGTTATAGCAGTCCAAATGAACTACAATAGAAATTGGTACTATAGATGGAATGGTGCTGTAACAAATACCTGAAATGTGGAAATGGCTGTGGAACTGGGTAATAGAGAGAGGTCAGGAGAGTTTTGAGGTACATATCTAAGAAATCACAAAATTGGCAAGGCACGGTGGCTCACGCCTTAAATCCTAGCACTTTGGGAGGCCATGGCAGCCAGATTGCCTAAGATCAGGAGTTCAAGACCAGTCCGGCCAACATGGTGAAACCTGGTCTCTACTAAAAATAGAAAAAAACTTAACCAGGTGTGGTGGCGCATGCACCTGTAATCCCAGCTAATTAGGAGGCTGAGGCAGGGGAATTGCTTGAATCAGGGAGGTAGAGGTTGCAGTGAGCCGAGATCGCAACATTGCACCCCAGCCTGGACGATAGGGTGAGATTCCGTCTCAAAAAAAAAAAAAAAAGAAATCACAAAATCATAAACAGGATGTTGACAGGAATATGGACAGTAAAGTCCATTTTGATGAGATCTCAGATGGAAATGAGGAACATATGATTAGACACAAGAAAAGGCCATCCTTGCTGAAAAAGGGGCGAAGAACTTGGCTGAATTGCGTTCATGTCCTAGTATTTGTGGAAAAAATAGAACTTGTGAATGATAAAATTGGAAATGAAGCTGAAGAAATTTCTTAGCAAAGTGTTGATGTTGAGCTTGGCTTCTGCTGTTCTCTTGGAGGCAGATAGTAAAATGCAAGAAGAGTGAAAAGGCTTAAAGATGGGATTTTTAATCAAAAGAGAAGCAGAATGCAAAGATTCGGAGAATTATCAGGCTGTCCATATTTAACGGAATGAGAAAGTATATTTGAGAGAGACCACCGAAGTTATGGCCAAGCTGCTGTTTGATGAAGAGGAGACTAGTATGGAGTTGTCAAGTGATAGTCATTCAGACAATGGAAGAAAAACACCGAAGGAAGTTTGGAGACCATCACTGATGCCCCTCTCATTGGAGGCCTAGAGTGCAAAAGCCTGGGGGGACAGAATGATTTCAAAGGAGGGATCACAAACTTTTCTGAAGGACCGTTGTACTGGCTGCCTGGCACCCCTCCAAGGCTCTGCTCCCTGCATTCTAGCTCAATGCTCCTTAGCCACCCCAGATTTTAGATCCAATGGGCTCAGGTTCAGTGCAGGCAAAATAGCCACCCCTCAAGAGGGTACAAGTGGTAAGCCCTGGTAGTGTGTGTGTGGTGTCACTCCACTGGCATACAGAGTACATGAATGTGGTTACCTCTGCCTAGATTTAGAAAGATAGAGCCTCCTGGACCCTTGGGCACCTGACCTAGGCAGAGGGCCACCGTGGGGCTAGGCCACAACAAAGAGCCCCCACTAGGGCAATGACTAGTGGAGCCATGAAGTCAAGGCTGCCCCTGAAACCTTAGACTAGTAGAATCACCAGTGTGTGATTCCAGCCTGGGAGAGCTTAAGGTACTTGGCTATAACCAGTAAGAGCTGCGGTATGGGCTGTGCTCAGCAAAGCCATAGGACAGGGCTACCTGGAGCCTTGGGGGGCCCAACCCTTACCCCAATGTGTCTAGAGGGTGGAACATTGAGTCAAAAATTATTCTTGAGACTTAAGATTTAATGTTGTTTGCCCTGTTGGGTTTCAGGCTTACTTGGAACCTGTTATCCTTTTCTATTTCTCTCTTTTGGAATGGGAATGTCTAGCCTATATCTATCCTACCCTTGCATTTTGGAAGCAAATAACATACTTGACACTACAGGTTCACAGCTAGAGGGCAGTTTGCTCCAGGATGAGCTGGACCCTAAGTCTCAATATATCTGATTTAGACGATATTTAAATGATGTCCTTAATAATCTGGCTAAGTGTTTGACAGGTTTCCCCACCATAGGGTTATACTCCAATTTCTTTCCATTCCGTACTCTTTGGAAAAAAAAGTTAAGGGTGAGAGATATGCTCTACTTCCTTGAGGGGAAGAATATCCATAGATCATTTGAAAATTTTTATGGGAAATTTATTTATTCTTCATCTATTTATTGAAAAGTATTATTTATTTGTATCAGTATAGATTCATGATTATTTAGTGAAACTAATGTAAATATGTATTTTATTTAACCCACTATATCCAAAATATTACCCTTTCCATTCATAATCAACATAAAACATTTGAAGATTTTGCATAAAAACAAAACGAAGACATAAGTCTTCAAAATTTGGCATGTGATTTACACTTACAATATATCCTAATTTGGATGCTAAATTTTCACTAGATATACTTGTTCTATATTAAGATTTCATCAAATTTATAGTTCAAAATGTAGATTGACATATCCAAAAACTACAGCTTTACCTAAAAGTTTTCCCAAAAAATGAAACAAGTCCTAAAAAGTCATTTTCTTTTAATAGTTGCATCTATTTTTACAAAATTAGTTCATCTTTGTTAGAAGAATTTATCTGACCTACTTGGGACCTGTTATCCCATAAATTCACAATACGTTCAAGTTAAGTAAATTCACTAACTCTGTGTCAACTTGCAACTATTGTCATCAAATTCAAATTGGTATTGCATAAATTGAAAAGCGTCTTTGGGGTGGACTCAGTGGCTAACACCTGTAATTCCAACACTTGAAGACAAAGGTGGGAAGATTGTTTAAAACCAGGAGCTTGAGGCCAGCCTGGGCAACAAAGCAAGACCCTGTCTCTACCACCCCATTCCCACACACACAAAAATAACTGCGTGTGTGGAGTAGGTCACGGCTACTCCAGAGGCTGAGGCGGGAGGATTACTTAAGGCCAGACTCTCTAGGCTGCAGTGAGCTGTGATTGTGCCACTGCACTCCAGCCTGGGTGACAGAGTAAGACCCTTTTTCTTAAAAAATAAAAATATCTTTAGATTTATCACAATCAACAAAGACTTATTTAACTTATTTTTTTTTTTGAGACGGAGTCTGGCTCTGTTGCCCAGGCTGGAGTGCAGTGGTGCAACCGCAGCTCACTGCAACCTCCACTTCCTGGGTTCAAACAATTCTCCTGCCTCAGCCTCCTGAGTAGCTGGGATTACAGGCACATGCCACCACGCCCAGCTAATTTTTGTATTTTTAGTAGAGATGGGTTTCACCATGATGATCTCGATTTCTTGACCTTGTTATCCATCTACCTCAGCCTCCCAAAGTGCTGGAATTATAGGAATGAGCCACCATGCCCAGCCTTAACTTTTTCTTTTAGTCTATGAAGTAATTTACATAATGCTGTTGATTACAATTAAAATTTTTGATATATTGATTTACATTTAAAATTACAAAATCATTATGATTCAATTGTATTATGAAAAGTTTCCATTTCATCATTAATTTCCATACTATATTACTAGGTCATAAATAAGGTTTTAGTTTCCTTGGGATTTCAGATATAACTCATTTATATGCAGTGTTGTATCAGTGAGAAAACATAAATCACACTGTCATTTCTTTGCTGCATGAGTCATACTGACTTTTTTTCTTTGATTATTACATATTTGGCAAGCATTCCTTTTGTTTCAAGAAAATCTTGAATTAGAGTTAAAAATGTAGTAAATTGTCCTAAGACTCTTTTACAGCTCAACCAACAAGCATTTGCAAAGAATGCAGGATCACAAAATCATCTTTTGTTTCTTTTAAACAGTTTTACAAATGAATGAATTTTCTTTTCCTTTTTTTTTTTTTTTTTTGAGACGGAGTTTTGCTCTTGTTGCCCAGGCTGGAGTGGAATGGCGTGACCTTGGCCCACTAGCAACCTCTGCCTCCTTGGTTCAAGCCTGCTTCAGCCTTCCAAGTTGCTGGGATTACAGTCATGTGCCACCATGTCCAGCTAATTATGTATTTTTAGTAGAGACAGGGTTTCTCTATGTAGGTCAGGATGGTCTCAAACTCCTGACCTCAGGTGACTCGTCTGCCTCAGCCTCCCAAAGTGCTGGGATTACATGCATGAGCCACAGTGTCCGGCCAAATGAAGGAATTTTTTTTTTTTGAGACAGAGTCTTGATCTGTCACCCAGACTGGAGTACAGAGGTGTGATCTCTGCTCACTGCAACCTCCACCTCCTGGGTTCAAGCAATTCCTTTGCCTCAGCCTCCCAAGTAGCTGAGATTACAGGCACCCACCACCATGCCTGGATAATTTTTTGTATTTTTAGTAGAGATGGGATTTCACCATTGTTAGTCAGGCTGGTCTTGAACTCCTGACTTCATGATCAACTCGGCCTCCCAAACTGCGGGGACTATAGCTCTGAGCCACCATGCCTGGCCATGAATGAAGTTTCATAGCATTTTGTATGTAATGAATGATTTTTAAAACTCTACCTATGACACTTTAAAAATATATATTTTAATTTCTGGGGTACAAGTGCAGATCTTGCAGTATTGTTACATATGTATATACTTGCCATGGTGGTTTGCTGCCTCCATCCCCCCGTCCCCTACATTAGGTATTTCTCCCATCTTATCCCTCCCCAATCTCCCACCCCCCGCTCCCCCTCCCCTGGTCCCATCCCCCAACAGACCCCAGTGTGTGATGTTCCCCCCCTTGTGTCCATTTGTTCTCATTGTTCAACCCCTGCCTATGAGTGAGAACATGCAGTGTTTGTTTTTCTGTTCTTGTGTCAGTTTGCTGAGAATGATGGTTTCCGGGTTCATCCATGTCCCTGCAAAGGACATGAACTCATCCTTTTTTATGGCTGCATAGTATTCCATGGTGTATATGGGCCACATCTTCTTTATCCAGTCTATCACTGATGGGCATTTGGGTTGGTTCCAGGTCTTTGCTATTGTAAACAGTGCCACAATGAACATACGTGTGCATGTGTCTTTATAACAGAATGATTTATAATCCTTTGGGTATATACCCAGGAATGGGATTACTGGGTCAAATGGTATTTCTATTTCTAGATCCTTGAGGAATTGCTACACTGTTTTCCACAATGGTTGAACTAATTTACACTCCCACTAACGGTGTAAAAGTGTTCCTATTTCTCCACATCCTCTCCAGCATCTGTTGTCTCCAGATTTTTTAATGATCGCCATTCTAACTGGCATGAGATGGTATCTCAATGTGGTTTTGATTTGCATTTCTCTAATGACCAGTGACGATGAGCATTTTTTCATATATTTTTTGGCCGCATAAATGTCTTCTTTTGAAAAGTGTCTGTTCGTATCCTTCGCCCACTTTTGGATGGGATTGTTTGCTTTTTTTCTTGTAAATTTGTTTTAGTTCTTTGTAGATTCTGGATATTAGTCCTTTGTCAGATGGGTAGATTGCAAAAATTTTTTTCCCATTCTGCTGGTTGCCAGTTCACTCTAATGATTGTTTCTTTTGCTGTGCAGAAGCTGTTAAGTTTGATTAGATTCCATTTGTCTATTTTGGCTTTTGTTGCCAATGCTTTTGGTGTTTTACTAATAAGGTCCTTGCCTATGCCTTGGTCCTGAATGGTATTGCCTAGGTTTTCTTCTAGGGTTTTTAAGGTTAGGTCATGTGTTTAAGTCTTTAATCCACCTGGAGTTAATTTTTGTATAAGGTGAAGGAAGGGGTCCAGTTTCATTTTCCTGCACGTGGCTAGCCAGTTTTCCCAACACCATTTATTAAACAGGGAATCCTTTCCCCATTACTTGTTTTTGTCAGGTTTGTCAAAGATCAGATGGTTGTAGATGTGTGGCATTACTACTGAGGTCTCTGTTCTGTTCCATTGGTCTATATCTCTGTTTTGGTACCAGTACCCTGCTGTTTTGACTACTGTAGTATAGTTTGAAGTCCGGTAGTGTGATGCCTCCAGCTTTGTTCTTTTTGCTTAGGATTGTCTTGGCTATGCAGGCTCTTTTTCAGTTCCATATGAAGTTTTTGGAATTTTCTTACAGTTCTGTGAAGAAGGTCAGTGGTAGCTTGATGGGGATAGCATTGAATCTATAAATTACTTTGGGCAGTAAGACCATTTTCACAATATTGATTCTTCCTAACCATGAACATGAAATGTTTTCACATCTGTTTGTGTCCTCTCTTATTTCCTTGAGCAGTGGTTTGTAGTTCTCCTTGAAGAGGTCCTTCACATCTTTTGTTAGTTGTATTCCTATGTATTTATTCTCTTTGCAGCAATTGTGAATGGGAGTTTGCTCATGATTTGGCAGCAGCCCCCTGGTACCCTATCAGCCTTAGGACCTGCAGACTGGAACATATGACACTTTTTATAGACTCTGCTTCAGAAATCTAATCACAGATATTTGCAACATGTAACATATAGGTACAAAGCAATAAAAGAAACATCAGTCTCTTTGTTTTAAAATTCCAATAAACCCAGATTTCTCAATATAATATAGGCAGAGCATTGTCTATCATAATAGGAACTATTTTTTAAATATCCAGCTAGATTCTTCAGTAGTTTTAAAAGATTCAAAAATATCTATGCCATGAGTATAATTTTTTAGCCCAGAAATTGACAACTTTTTTTGGTAATTTTGGAAATTCTTTGAGATAAAAGATAATCAAAGTATTAATCAGATAGACATATCATATAACTCAACTAAAGCTAAAGAAAAATAATTGTAAATTTTAAATTTTTGAGTCAATTAGTTTTTTATATTCAGAAAATATTAGATTTATGTGTAATTATTTGGTAGCTTAACTGAAGATCTTTCACTTATTGTAAAAAGTCTGTTCTTCATAATCTTCTAATAGAATCTTAATAACTGAAGTAGCTCATTTTACCATTTCTCTATCTAAATATTATTTTCTTTTTTTGTGTAAGGATCCCAGCAGATGTCTAATTGGCCAGAGTTATAAATTCAAAGCCCCTAAAAAAGATGTTTTAAAATTGTATTAATAATTTAATTCTGACTTCAAGAAACTAATTTCACCAAATATTTTTTTTGTCTGTTCAGAGGAAACATTTTTTTCTTTCTTTTTTTTTTTTTTTTTTTTTTTTGAGACACAGTCTTGTTCTGTCACCAGGCTGGAGTGCAATGGTGCGATCTCGGCTCACTGTAACCTCCGCCTCCTGGGTTCAAACATTTCTCCTGCCTCAGCCTCCCATGTAGCGGGGACTACAGGCACATGCTACCATGCCAAGCTAATTTTTGTTTTTAGTGGAGAGGGATTTTACCATGTTTGCCAGGATTATCTTGATCCCTGACATTGTGAGCTGCCTTCCTAGGCCTCCCAAAGTGCTAGGATTACAGATGTGAGCCACCGCGTGCAGCCCAGAGGAAACCTCTTCTCAAGTTTACAATGTATTTGTTGAAATGTCTTTTAATTTTGCCCATTTAATTTCCCCTAATAGTTTTCTTTATACAATAAAGAGGTAGTTTTTTTATTTCTCTCTGCTTCAGCAAATTGTAATTGTCATCCTTTGTGAAAATTCTGACATATTGTGGTCTCTTATTTTTTATTACTATTTTGATCACAATTCTACCTTCTAAGATTTCCATTTGATTCTGCATGAGTAATATACCTTTATTTTGAATCTAAAAATGTGTCCATACTTATTTTTTATACTGAAAATATGATTTAATTAGTATTTTGATTTATTAGATATAATTTCCACAGATATTACTATAACTCCTGCTATCTCTCTAAAATATTGAAATAAAAATACTACAGTGTTACACCTATGAACAGAAAAAAGGATACAAACTGAATCAATACATTGTCTTCTATTAGACTGGTCATACCTTTCTGTTTATACCAAAAATGATACACGTACCACACATGCACTCTGTAATATAACAATTACTTTTTATACAATGCAATGGTTAGTCATATGTATTCCTACCAAAACAATAAAGATGGGTTTAATGGAAACACAATTTAAATTTCAATTAATTAAAGTTAAATAACATTTAAAATTTAGTTCTTTCATCACAGTGACCATATTGTACATGCTCAATAGCCTCATGTGACTATCATATTAAACAGAGCAGCTCAAAATGCCAGTCTAGATGGTCTGGCTTTTACTCCTCTGTCAAAGTCTACAAAAGAAAGTTCTAGTCATTTAATTTGGGTCTGAAAAAATGAACAGAGATGATTTATAGTTGTATTCTGCCTCAATATGCTTTGTGTAGTTTTGTTGCCTGGGAAAAGTAACAGAAAAACATTTTTTAAAAAAGTTTGAAAAATATGTGTCAACATAAAATGATGGTAGTTAGTAGCTAATTCAGCTCATTGGAAGTAAATTTTCCTGGCTTTTATGCCAGAACTCATCCTAAGGAAGGGTGAATAGGATAAAAGACATGAATTTCTGGGTTGTAAAAGAGAGATTGCACTTGCCTTGCAAATGAATGACTATGAAGGGGATTTTTTTTAATTTTTTTAATTTTTTTTTTAATAAGGTGAGGTCTTGCTCTGTTACCCAGGCTGAAGTGCAGTAACATGACCATAGTTCCTTGTAGCCTCGAACTCCTTGACTGAAACTATTCTCCTGTCTCAGCCTCCTGAGTAGCTGGGACTACAAGCATGTGTCACCACTCCTGGCCTAATGGGAGAAAGATTTTGACTCATTATTCAGAGGATCTTGTTAAGATGAGAGCCAGACAAAGATGAGAGCCAGGCAAAGATGAGATGCACGCTGCCTTTGTTAACTCAGGGTCTCTGTCTCTGGGCAACCAGAGATTGAGTACAGAATCTAGGACATTCCAGCATCAGATGGGAGAATAAGTCTGAATGACCCAGAAAGTCCATTCCAACCTCTAGATTTTGTGAGTCAAAATTGGAAAGGCATAATTGGCTTTCCTTTCTATCAGATGTTATAACTTATCCTGATTCTTTTTTCAGCCTGTAAAGTGGGTGGTGTTTTTGTATTTTGTCCCAAATCCTAACCAGCAGAGCTGTTCTGGCCATACAGATAAGCACACTCCTTTGACAATTTCTCTATTGACTAATTCATGACTCACTTTGACTCTATTTATGGATTTATACCCTTCTTAGTCCCAGAGAAGATTTGAAGCAGTTTACAGTAAAAACAATATACGTAGGCACTTTACAAAGCAGGGCCAAACAAAGAATTGTACTGGGGGTAGAATAGTCATTATTTCCAAAGAGATTAGGGTCCAACACTCCTGTGTCTTTTTTATAAGATTGATGACTTGAGCCCAAGGTGTTTATATTTAAATCAATAGCCTATTAATGACGGAGATGGGATTACCTTACTTTTAAGACATAGTTGCAAATCAAATTATCTGAACACTGTAAGAAATCTCCCATCCTTGAAGAAGCAGTGTTTCTAAATGTAAATGAATAGCCAAAGTCAAAACATGGGAAAGCAACATGATAAATTTCAAATTAATGTTTCCCAAATGCACAGCATTTTCACATATTTAATTGATTTAATGCATAGTCGCTCTAAGCAAGAATCTGCTTTATTAGAAAACCACATCAAATCTGACCTAATATAATTAAAATTGTTTACTGCCACCATATGAGTAATGTAAGTTGTGTTCAATTCATTGATTTACTCTAAGGATCTCAAGCTATTATTTTTAAAACAACATTTCAAAGTGGTGTTTTACATTTAGAATTTACTCTCCTTTTATCCTTCCATAATCAATAAAATAACAGTGTTGGGCTAGCTAATCTCTGATGCAGTGCTCTTCCTAATCTGCAATCCAATGTTTCTTCTCTCTTTGCCTCCTTCACACACATGCAACGTGACCATGTTGTCTACCCTGGCAAATCCTTGCTGGGTTCCCCATCTTAGTATCAGGTAGATTCATGACTAAGAATCCAGGAGGGGCTGCTGTCCTTCAGCCTTCACCCATAATCCACAAGTGGTCTTCTTGATCAGCGTTTGTAGCGACCACGGCACACATGCAGTTTATCTGGAAAATCAAGTATGATTTTAAAGGCTCTAACACACCATTCAGATGGAAGGAGAAGCAAAGAAAGTGTTAAACAGAAAGAGAGAGAGAAAGAGAGATCTCGACAGAATAAGGCAGAGAGAGTGACAAATTGCAGAAAGATAGAAAAGACAAGACGAGTCACAGAGTGAATGAGTTCCTAGCGGGAAATGCACAGCAGAATCAATGAGTGGTTGAAACTGACAAAATAATCATAACCTGATTTCCTGACCATGTTTTCCTTTTATATTCCAGTGAGAAACTGCCACCAAGATCACCCATGTCTGCCCAGGAATTCTCTTCCTGTAAGAACTTGCACCCCATAGAACTTTTCTCAATATCCAGTGGGGAAACGTTGAACTTCCATCCCAGCCCTTCTTTGCCCTTGACCCCTCTGGCATGTCCTAACTCCTCAACCAAGGTTTCTTTCCTGCCCAGCATTCCTAATAGCAATTAATGTTCTTTCCTATTCTAATATTCGAACTCAACTTTTATTTTCCCCCCTCCACTAACAACTCCCTCAGTTTTTATTCTTAAACCACAGTGGCAGGTGGCCTCCTAATCTCACTCACCTATTCAGATTTCTCATTTTCTCCTCCTCCTTTTTTTTTTAACTTGCTTTCATGGCACATGGCTCTTTGTTAATTCTAACTCCATAGTGATTTCTTCTTGTGTGGACTCCA
Source organism: Sapajus apella (assembly GCF_009761245.1). Taxonomy (NCBI): domain Eukaryota; kingdom Metazoa; phylum Chordata; class Mammalia; order Primates; family Cebidae; genus Sapajus; species Sapajus apella. The sequence continues at coordinate 23,751,105 of NW_022436941.1, read as the reverse complement.
GGCAACTTTGTTGGTTTTACAGGCCACCATGAAAGTTGATACATTTGACAACCAGACCCCTACATTTTCTTAGTTTAGGCTGAGAGGTAGAAAAATGATCAGATTAGAATAAGTACATTGGATATAATTAATTGTAAAGGAAAACCATTTTTTTTTTTTTGAAACAGAATCTTGTTCTGTTGCCCAGGTTTCAATGAAGTGTGGTGGCATAATCATAGCTCATTGCAGCCCCGAACTTCCAGGCTCAAGCGATCCTCTTACCTCAGGTTCCCAAGTAGCTGGGACTAAAGGTGTGTGCCACAATGCCTAACTAGTTACACACACACACAAAAAAAAAAAAAAAGAAAGAAAAGAAAGAAAAAAAGAAAAAAGAAAACAACTTTTTTTAGAGATGGGGTCCCACTATGCTGTCCAGGCTGGTCTTGAATGCCTGGGCTCAAGCAATCCTCCTGCCTTGGGCTCCCAAAGTATTGGAATTGTAGGCATGAAACACCCCTCCTGGCCTCTTATCTTTTATGTATCTATAGGGTTGGTATATCTGTGAGGTGTTAGACACTTGATGTAGGCAGAAAAGAAGAGGCTTAGGTGAACTCTTTAAAAGCCCACTCATTTTGTTTTTGTTCAACAAGTACTTGCTGAACTTTTATCTGTGACAGTACTATGCTGGACAATACCTACAGTGGATATAATGGAAACAGCCCTGCCCTATCAAGCTTATTCTTTGGTAAGAAAGGTGGACATTTAATAGATAGGATACAAATAATTTAAATGGTAACAGTTACTCTACACATCAAAAGTTATTCTGACCACTTGAAAGACAGCTTTCATCTCAAAGCACCTTACCTCTCTCCAAAAAACGTAAAGAGGTATCTGTTGATTTCAATATTAATGCTAAGATGCCATAATAAAAATGCTCAGTGGATATAGCATGCATACATATGTATGTACATTTTCAAATCGTTTTGTTAAGGATTTTGTTTTCTGGGAGATACAGTTGTATTTTGGGAAAAGAAACGGAATCAGATGGTCCTGGCATAGATTTTAATGCTAAGTAGCTGTGCTGCCTTGAGCAATCATGAATCCACTCATTAAGAGTAAAACAACCTACCTCAAAATATTGTTGTAAATACTTAATGAAGTAATTTATTTTAAAAAGTCCTGTAGAATATCTGACAGATAGTGTAGTGAATTAACATTTGAAAAAATAATCACAGTGCTTAGACACATAACCAAATTTTTCTTTAGCAGATACAGTTAAAAGTATCCCTCTCTAGAATTTTGAGCCTGACACAGATTTTAAGTGAAGAGAAAAATTTCAGCCTATATGTTTTTGTCTAGCATAATAGTTAGGCTGATATTTGTATCAAACAGTTTTTAATAAAGCCAACTCAACAGAATTTTGAGTGGCTATTATTGATATGTCAAGGATAAATAGTAAGATTTTTTTAGATCAAATAAGTTTAAAATCTTTTGGATATTTAAGACAAATATATAAAAAATAATAATTTTTGATTTTGTTTGGCCAGCAGTTTCTTTCTTCTCCAGCTTATTTCCTTGACACCCTCAGAGAATAGAGCAGAGACATAGTGTATCAGTTAGCTATTGCTGCATAACAAACTACCCTACAACTCAGTAATTGGATCTGCCAATTATTTCTTCCCAATCATGTGTTTGCAAATCAACTGGGAGTCTGCTGTACTTGGCTGAGGAGCTCTGGCTCAAGCCAAGGGTCCAGTTGCACTTTACTTTTTGTTATGGGTTATACTCAGTTGTGCTTCATCTCTATTTGTTTGATAGCAAAGAATAAAGGGGCATCAGCTGTCCAATTGCAGTTGCACAGGCATGAGAGTTCAAGTGAAAGTACAACGCATGAGGCTCTTGGAAGCCTAGGTCAAGCACGGGCAACTATCACTTCTGCTCACAAGCCATTGCCCAAAATAAATCATATGGCTAGATCCAAAGTCAAGAGGCAAGGAAATACACTTCATTTCTAGAGTGTGAAAAACTGCACTGTTACCTGGCAAAGCACAGAGATTCAAAAAAGGATGAAGAAATGGGGCCAGGAACTTATTCTACCACATTAAATAGGTTGAGAGTTATGTACAGGACACAAAAGTATACTAGATCTAATTTTAAGAATTTTTCACCATATGGGCCAATAGGAAAGAAAGAAGAAAATGGTAAGGAAATATCAAATTGTGAATTTCTTCAGGAGGCACGTATTCTAATACACCTTTCAGAATTTTGCAAGAATTCTTGCTCAATTGTAAGCACCACTGGATGGTATTTTGAACACTTCAAATTAAACTGTTTCAGTGAAGCTGAAATGTACTAATTTTGAATACTTAGCCATCTGGTGCATTAGATGCTTAATTACAGCTGAAAACTCATGAATGAACAATATGAGGCAGTTTTTCTTTCCAGTGGATCCCAATTGTGTTTGTCTTCATTCTCAGGAGAGGAAAAAAGGAGAAATATGCCAATGGTTACATTATGCCATTTCTTGGGCTTTATCTTTTCTTCTCTTTTTATGTATGCCTATATTAAAAACATCACCAAGCCATGCCAAGATCCTTGTACATTTTCATAAGACAGCAAGTACAAATGCAAATCTGTTATGTAAAGTAATAATGATCATAGAAGACTATTTTATTCTGTCAACTAATAAACTCAGTTTTGAATTTAAACTGGGTTTCCTCAAAGCTTGCATGCTTTATATATATTTTGGAGCACATTTCTCTCTATTCAATGTATTCAAAACTCTTAACTAAATACAATTATTTTAAAAAAAGAATTGATGGTTCTATTTTCATTGTGAGAAGTACAATTAATTTAGAATAATTGAGGTAAGAAATTAAGAGCTTAAGCACAGACTTTACTAATCTCATTTTTCCATTCCCTCCTGAACATATTAAAGGTCAGTAAAAGCCAACTCTGCAAACACTATGCAAGGTACTTAACGTACATTCAGCCTTGGCCGGGTTGTTCAGAACTCGCAGATGTAGCTTAAAACTCTTCTTTGCTATCAAAATGCTTGTAGCCTGGTTGAGAGGCAAAGCAGAGTGATATGAAATAGTCAACTGCAAATCTACCACTATATTGTATGCTGTATTTCTTGGTATTAGACATAACCTCTCTTTCTCTACCCTACTTTAATTAGGTCTGTCTCCACCCTCTTTGTCTCTCAACACACCCTGCTTATATCCTTCAGAACACTTATCACAGTTTCTGGTTCTATGTTTGCATGTGTTTGCTGCCTGCAGGCCCCATTAGGTTGTAAGCTCTAATGGCAGGTGCTTTGTCTGATTTATCCACTGATAGATACCCTGTACTTCACATAGGGGGTTAGCCTCTGTAAACACTGTTGAATGGATGACTGAATGAATGAGTAGAAGAAATAAAGAAAGAATAAATATCTCCGTTGAAGTAAAATAATTTAGAGGACTTTAATTTGAGATTTACAGTGTGTTAGAATGAAGACCCATACTTGAGGGCTTGTTGTTGTTGCTATGGGGATATAGTATGTTAGATGGAAGAAGACAGGGCAGTCAGGTAAGCAGCTATGACAGAAGTGTGTGTGCCCATCCTCCTCCTCTGTTACTCAGCATGTCTGGGAGCTGGGCCAGCTCTAAAGACACAATTCTCTAGTTTAAGGAAGAAAGAAACAGACAGAGAGAGAGAGAAAGAGAGAGAGAGAGAGAGAGACTTACTGTTCACTCTGGTCTCAGAATTCTGGTACTGAAAAGTAGCTCTTGGTCAGTTGTGTGTGGTAATAATAGGAGAACCTCATTCATGAGCATGTAATTTTATCAGCAGGTACAATTTACAAAGCACTGTCAATGTGCCATGTCCTGTGATTAAGTGCTTACACAGTGTCATCTCTGATTCTGAAGAACAGCCCTAAGTGGCAGTTAGTACCTAACCCATTTTACATAGAGATGACTAAGGATCAGGAGAAGGGAAATGGCAGTGAAGTGTCTTGGCTGAGATTTGAACTCAGTTCTGTCTAACTGGAGTTCATGCTCAGAGCCAGTCCTTCTCTCAAGGAAAAAAGAAGAAAAAACTATAATATATTTTTTCTTCTGAGAGACTTAATTTGAATCCCTTTCATTTTGTGCATGAAAACAACTTCAAGACAGTTACTTAATCAAATCAATTAATAGTTACTGAACTTCTAGGTCTTTGGGATACAAAGATTCACTCATTCACCTAGTCAACAAATAGTTCCCGAGCACCATTATGTCCTAAGTACTAATCTAGGGGCTTACAGTTTATTTATAAATAACAGTCAAAGATCCTGCTCTCACAAAGCTTACATTCTAGATAAGGAAACAAACTATAACTAATACACAGAATAAGAAGTAAATTATACCATATTTTAAAAGGTATTAGCTAAGATTGCTGGGCGAGGTGGCTCATGCCTGTAATCCCAACAGTTTGGGAGAATGAGGCAGATGGATCGCCTGAGGTCAGGAGTTACAGAACAGCCTGGCCAACATGATGAAACCCCGTCTCTACTAAAAATACGAAAATAAATTAGCCAGGCTTGGTAGTGCTTGCCTGTAGTCCCAGCTACTTGGGAGGCTGAGGCAGGAGAATTGCTTGAACCCTGGAGACAGAGGTTGCAGTGATCCGAGATCATGACACTGCATTCCAGCCTGGGTGGCAACATGAAACTCTGTCTTAAGAAAACAAACAAAAATAAAAGGTATTAGCTAAGATCGAAAGACAGAAGATGTTACAGGGCCTGGGTCAAGGAAAGTGGAAGTCCAGGTTGCAAATTTAAAGACAGAGTTCAGAAGAGGTCACAGCAAGAACCTGACGCTTGAGCAAAGTGAGCCATGAGATCTCTGGGGAAGGGAAGAGCCAGGCAGAGGAAAACAGCTGCTGAAAAGCCTTTACTGTGGATAAGGACATCTTGAAGTAAGGTGGCTTCACTGCTTTCCAGGAGCTCACACTCAGGATGAAGGAGCTAAACAAACAAACAAAGCAATTACACATAATTATAGTTGAGAGTAATCAGTCTCAAAGAGAAGGTATGTGCCTAGTGTTATGAGAGCTCAGAAGTAGAGGGACTGACAGCCTGGGGGCATTTGGCAGGGCCTTGCTGAGGAGATGATGATATCATTTTTTCCTAAAATAGAGGAATTTCTCAGATTGGCTGAGGGAAGATTGACAGAGATATAGAAGAAACCTGATGGAGCATCTCGTGCTCAGGAAGCAAGAAGATGACTTGCCTGAAGCCAGAAGTTGAATGGACAAGGGATTGATAGGTTGGAAATGGAGATTAAGGTCAGATTGTACAGAGCCTTGCTTACTGCTAGAAGAAAATTTCATGTCTTAAATGATGTGGAGGCTCTAAGGAATTTAACCACAGTGGGGGGAGGCATTTATACAAATTAGAAATGTAGAGTTAAGAGAGGTTAAGAAACTTCCTGGGCCACAGAGCTTCTAAGTGGCAGAGCCAGGATTTCAGTCCAAGCTTGTTTGACCTCAGAACCATGGTAACAGGAGAATTCCCCCTGTTGAATTCCCCCTTAGTTATTGCAGAACAGTGAACCTTGTGAAGTCAGGTGCTATTCTTGTTAGGGGAGCCTGGTCAGAGGTTGCCTTGCTTTTGGGAAGTCCAGAATCCACTCTGCCTAGAACTCTACTTTTTCAGAAAGTCCAGAATGCATGTCATCTGTTATTTTATAAATGTTTACATCAAAGTCATCACAAATTTTTCTCTTTTTTAATAGCTGAGTACGTGGTATCACAGATATATTAAGTAACTTCATTGAAATCAGCCAGCAAGTCACTTTCAGACCTGAATGAGAAGGAGACTAAGCAAACTGAAATGAAAATACAACATAAATGTACCCAGTCAGCAGGAATATGTTAGGCCCTATTTTTAGGAGTTAGAGCTACATATAAAAACAATTATGCTGAACAAACTTAAATTTGGTGTTTAAACTCAGAGGGGCATTGAAATTAGATGAAGAAATATTACATCCATGGTACAATATAATCACAGATGGTTTTCTTTCTATTTTCTGGAAAGATAAATGTAGAAGCTACTGCTTTGCAGGCATGTATTTACGTCATGACTATTATAAAAAGGTAATATATTACCCTAAACTTTGTGCCTTTTTAATTTGTTAACATAAATGTGAATGTACATAAGTCTAAAGGAAGGCCTGCAATAATATCCCCATTGCTTTTCTTTTTCTTGTTATTTTCAGGCAGGAGTATGGACATGTATGTGTACCTATGTTCTAGGGAATGATTTACAAAGCATCAAATTATCAGAATATACTTTTTCTTTAATTTGAGAAGATGACCACATTTTGGTATAAGTTGTGGTAGATTCATGGGGTATCATGAATCTAAAAATCAACACATTATTTAGGACAGGTAAATTGAAGATGAAAAAATAGATTTCTCGGCCAGGCCCCGAACTCATGCCTGTAATCCCAGCACTTTGGGAGGCTAAGGTAGACGGATCACTTGAGGTCAGGAGTTCAAGACCAGCCTGGCCAACACAGTGAAACCCTGTCTCTACTAAAAATGCAAAAATTAGCCAGGCACTGTGAGCATCTGTAATCCCAGCTAGTCAGGAGTCTGAGGGAGGAGAATCGCTTGAACCCAGGAGGCAGAGGTTGCAGTGAGCTGAGATTGCATCACTCACTCCAGCCTTGGCAACAGAATGAGACTGTCTCAAAAAAAAAAAAAAAAAAAAAAAGATTTCTCAAATTCAGCCACTTAAATAACAAAAATGTTTATCTCTTTCTCATACAAGGTTTGGGCTGAGAATTCAGTTCTAGTGAAGCTCTCTACCATACCGCAATTCAGAAATCAAGGCTGTTGGCTTCTTGGACGTCTTTAATGTGCGGCTTCTAGGTAGGGCATCCTGAGCATTCCATCACAGCCAACCTAAATTGGGAAAGAGGAATGGAGGAGTGCACATGGAAATCATTTATGGTCCAGATCTGGGGGTGGTACACAACACCTCTGTGAACATGCCAAAGGAGAGAGCTCAATTACATGCCATGCTTAACTGCTATGTAGTTTTGGGCCAGAAGAAGGGGAAGATATATTTTGGTGGACAGCTAGCTGGTAACACCCTTTTATGGTTTTGTTGTATGCTGATGGAGAATGATTCCAGAAGGAAAAAAGCATCCTACCTTTACTTACCACAGATTCTGTCCACTAAATAATCATACTCATAAAACCTTAAATCCTCGAACTCAGTATCAACTCTCTTGACTTGCATTTCTCACTTTATTAGCTTTCCCGTGCTTTAAGTCAATTTAAATGATTTATTTTATTTTATTTTATTTATTTATTGTTTATTTTATATATTTATGTATGTATGTATTTATCTTTAATTATTATACTTTAACTTCTGGGATGCATGTGCAGAACGTGCAGGTTTGTTACATAAGTATACATGTGCCATGGTGGTTTGCTGCATCCATCAACCCATCGGCTACGTTAGGTATTTCTCCTAATGCTTTCCCTCCCCTAGACCCCCACCCCCTGACAGGCCCCGATGTGTGATGTTCCCCTCCCTGTGTCCCTATGTTCTCATTGTTTAATACCCACTTATGAATGAGAACATATGGTGTTTGGTTTTCTGTTCTTGTGTTAGTTTGCTGAGAATGACGGTTTTCAGCTTCATCCATGTCCCTGCAAAGGACATGAACTCATTCTTGTATGTGGCTGCATAGTATTCCATGGTGTATGTGTGCCACATTTTCTTTATCCAGTCTATCATTGATGGGCATTAAATAACTTTTTTTATTGATAACAGTTGATTCACATTCAAGCTGATACTAACTGGCAATTTTCAACCAGTGACTCTAACTTCAGTAGGCATCATAATCACCTAGTATAATGTGCAAATTCTAGGCCCTAACCCTACAAAGTTTCAGAGTTAATAGGTCTGGAATAGAACCTTATTTTATTTATTTATTTATTTATTTATTTATTTATTTATTTATTTATTTGAGACAGAGTCTCTCTGTGTTACTCAGGCTGGAGTGCAGTGGCCTGAACAGAGCTTACTGCACCCTTAACCTCCTGAGCTCAAGCAATCCTTTCACCTCATCCTTTTAAATAGCTGAGACCACAAGTGTGCACCACCATACCCAGCTATTTTTTTTTATTTTTAGTGGAGATGAAGTTTCTCCATGTTGCCTAAGTTGGTCTCGAACCCCTGGTCTCCCAAAATGCTGGGATTACAGGCATACAGGCATAAACTACTGTGACCAGCCCTGATGTTTGCATTTCTAAAAGTTTCAGATGATGCTGATTCTGCTGCGACCACATTTTGAGAATAACTACCCTAGACTTTTGCAATGATGCCTGAATTTTTCTCTGCTTATGCTTTTGCCCACCTCCTTACAGCAAAACCATCCTTCCTTGAACTCAAGAATACTTAAAGATAACTGCTCACTTTCTGTAAGGCAGACTGAAATTTCTGTGTGAGTTGGTGTTTTTGCTAAAATTGTGCCCTCCAATCATATTTAATTGGACAAGTAACTGTGATTTGACTTATTCCGTATCTGAAAGATCACTCTTCCCCTCACACTATCCAAGACTTCTTTTTGGCATAGGTTTTCTTGTCATATGCTCCAAATTTGGATTTGCTAGTCTAAACCTCTGGCTCACAATGAAAATTAAATAGTCTTACTCAGAGCCTTCAGTGTGCTTCTTCCACTTCTCTAGCAAGTGGCATCACTCAGAAAGTTGTATTTTTGTATCAAATGCCTTGCTTGTCTGGGACTTTTATTTTTATTTTATTTTATTTACTTTTTTGAGATGGAGTCTCGCTCTGTTGTCCAGGCTGGAGTGCAGTGGTGCAATCTCGGCTCACTGCAACCTCTGCCTCCTGGGTTTAAGCAATTCTCTGCCTCAGCCTCCTGAGTAGCTGGAATTACAGGCACGTGCCACCACACTTGGCTAATTTTTGCATTTTTTTTTTTTTTTTAGTGACAAGTTTTCACCATCTTAGTCAGGCTGGTCTTGAACTCTTGACCTTGTGATCCACCCACCTTGGCCTCCCAAAGTGCTGGGACAGGTGTGAGCCACCGGCCTGGCCTGTCTGGGACTTTTAAACAATGTTTTAAAACTAGCAACCTTTGTTTGCTAGTTTTGTTGAATACCTACCATTCTTTATGTATCGCAAAGATACATACATCTTTGCTACAAAGATACGTCACTTCTTTATGGATCTTTGGGATACATAAAGAATGGTAGGCACACTGTATTTTTTTAATAGCTCCACATCTTGATCTTTATTTATTATTCAAAACTGCATGCTTATTATTGGTTACTGCAGCCTGCCTGTATAATCCAACATTTATCACATATTTAAAAATTTGATTCTTTTTTTTTTTTTTTTTTTGCTTCCAAAATAGTTATCTCAGGCAAACTGGAGTCTATGAGAACCACAATCATATCTTTTCACCCAATTTGTCTGTTGACTTCTCTTGGTGATTCAGTGTAAAACACTACAGGTGCTAATCTGCCTGGGGCAGGAAAGTACAAAATAGATTTGATACAACAGTTTCAAGGCTTACAGGTAATTAACTCAGCATGATTTAGCTGGATTTGTACCAAGCATGTGTTTGCCCATGCTGAGAAAAATAATACTTTGTCTCTTTCATCAGTGGACCTCAAAATACTTTGTAAACATTAATTAACGCTTATGACACATCCCATCATCCCCATTTCCAGATGAGGAAACTGAGCAATGGAAGCTAGAAGGTGATTTGCCTGCAGTCTTGCAGATGGGCCTGGTGGAGTGCACAATAGAACACTGATTTTGGTCTTTTGACCTTTGGGTCATGCTTCTTCTTCTTGATGGAAGAGCTGACACAACACTCTTAAATATGGACAACCAAGTTTAGTCATTCCTTCAACCTAATCTATTTAAAACACAACAACAAAGTGAAAATTTAGGAAAACTACATGGCTTTTTTGTATGGATAAACTCTGGTGAGAGAGAAAGAGAGAGAGAGAGAGAGAGAGTGTGTGTGTGTGTGTAATCACATATGTGTATGCTTCTGAACATATATTTAACATTGAGTTAGAATTATTACTTAGTTAGGCAGCATTTTATAATGGTTTATTTGCCCTGTGGAGAGATTGACTGACCAATGAATGGAGGGAATGGAAGTAAAGGGTTGGTTGGCTCTTTCCATGGATCAGGTCATGAGATGGCTGGGAGTAGGGGCTCACCCAACTCTCAGGGAATGGCTGCACTAGAAATTGGCTTTCCATGGGACCAGTGGTTCTGCCCCTCTGCAGTTGGAAGAGCTGCCTCTAAACTCAACTTTACACCAAATGTTCACCAGTTGCCAGCAGGTAGTGTTTCCAGATAGTTCCCTGCACCCCAATGACTGGCCCAGGCTGCTCATTCCCTGCCTGCAAGTCTGTTCTCACACTTGCCTTATAGAAAGGGAGAGCAGAGGGAGGGTGGTGATTTCTCTCCTGGACCACGCTTTTAATGTGGGCTCAACTGTACTAGGCAAGAAACCTCTTCCTGCAGGGAGACCTGGGCACATGCTGACCCTGTTCTCTTGGAGTTCCAGCCTGCACCATGGGACTTCACTGTAATAGACCAAACCTTTTAGAAACATGCTTGTCCTAGGCACCACAGTCTTGACTCTCAGAGTCAGGCCCTCAGTCCTGATATCCATGTATATCAATAGTGGGAGCAATTTTTATTGGCTTCAGTAGATAACTTTTTAAAGGCGAAACAGGAATTATTAAGAGTGTCCAAACTTGAATTAAAAATGATGTGCCTTTTACAGGGTACCAACATAAGCGTAGTACACATTTAATGAACATTTCATGTGCACATATATAAACACAAATACAGATGCTTCTTAACTTACAGTAGTGTTATATCCTGATAAACCCATTATAAGTTGAAAACATCTGCATTTAATGCAGCTAACTTACCTAAAATCATGGCTTAGCCTACATAAAAATTCTCAGAACCCTTATATTAGCCTATAGTTGGACAAACTCATCTAGCACAAAGCCTACTTTATAATAAAGTGTTGAATATCTCATGTAATTTATAGAATATTTTACCGAAAGAGAAAAACAGACGGTTTTACACTATTGAAAAGTCAAAAAATCATAAGTTGGGGACTATCTACACATACTTTTGGGGACCAGGGCTATTCATCAACTTCCAGATCCTCCTTACAAAAGGCCCTTGGAAATCGCTAGCTGATGTGGTGATGGACACAGTTTCTGCTTTCCTATTTTTGTCTCAGATTTGGGTTTCCCTTCTGCGGCTTAGGTCATTCTTGCCCCATGCCAATCCACAGTAAGATAATGTAGGACCTTTACTACTGCCTTTTCATTACTGCTCCACAGTTTGATGTTCTCAAGTGGTAGTGTTCATTAGAAGTATCTGGAGATCTTGTTTGGAAGAAAATGTGGCTTCCTGGCCCCACTCTCAGAGAGGCAGATTTAATAGGTCTAGGATAGGGCCCAATTGTCTGTGTTTTTAACAAACATGCCTAGGTCATGCCAATGTATGTGACCCATGGATCACACTTTGAGAAACATTGCTTTAATATTTGTGTTTGGAAACATCTTAAGTTTGTTTCAAACACAGCCTTTGCCAAAACTAATGCTCTATAAAAAGCTGGTTGCCCACTTTGTTAAATAAACTCCGGAAACAGCTTTTGCTGCTTACCTTGTCTCTCAGCTTTCTAAGTCTTAATATTCTGTTTGCCTTCTGATCTCTTTATCTTCACGTGTTCTCTCCTGTACACTAGGGTAAAAGAAAAGAATTTTTATTTTTCTGAAAGTGTAACTTTTAGATAAAGGTCCTAATTAAAAAAATCTCCTTATAATACACAGTCATGTGTAATACCATTAAGTACCCCTCAGGTGGCAATTACTGAATTTTTATTGTTTAAACAACTGGAGAGGTATGCTTGTGGGTGGTCCAGTTTTTAGAAAACATTATAATTATCTATTGATCAAAAGGATGTCTTCTGTTTTCATTATACTGCTTACATATATATATATATATATATATATATATTTATTTATTTATTTATATATTAGAAAATGAAAAGACAGTATACACTCAGCAAATTTGATTTTTGTTATTGTCTTCTTCTAAATTATCCAATTCTTATTCCCTTTTATTGCCACTGGCGTATATTTTATAATGGACACATGGCAATCAAGATCTATATTTGTTAACACCTGCCATCCCTTTAATTCCAAGGATCTATCAAGCAGGCACCTGCCATTTTATGCGGTTAAAAAAGAGTAAACAGGCCGGGCGCAGTGGCTCAAGCCTGTAATCCCAGCACTTTGGGAGGCCGAGGCGGGTGGATCACGAGGTCAAGAGATCAAGACCATCCTGGTCAACATGGTGAAACCCCGTCTCTACTAAAACTACAAAAAATTAGCTGGGCATGGTGGTGCGTGCCTGTAGTCCCAGCTACTCAGGAGGCTGAGGCAGGAGAATTGCCTGAACCCAGGAGGCGGAGGTTGCCGTGAGCTGAGATCGTGCCATTGCACTCCAGCCTGGGTAACAAGAGCAAAACTCCGTCTCAAAAAAAAAAAAAGAGTAAACAAGAAGATTGGTTTGCCCGACACTGAGAAGCAGAATGGTTTCTCACCGTGGCAGCTAATATTATACTCTCTGTTAGGATAGCAAAACTGTGACCTCCAGGCCAAATCAGGCCCATCACCTGGTATTATTTTTGTAAATAATGTTTTATCAAAATAGAGCCATGATTATTTGTTTCCATGCCTATGATTGCTTTTATGCTACAACATCAGAGTTGAATAATTTCAACAGAGACTGTATGGCCCACACAGCGTATCAAATTTGCTATCTGTCACTGTGCTACAGATGGGCCCTTCTGTGGTCACTATCCACATGGAATAAGTAGCAAGAGCATTTAGGAGATTTCCTGCAGCCTTTCTGGAGGACTGGGCTCACTCACTGGCTGAGTGTTTGCTGTATTTCCTTGGGAATGAGTACAGGGCAACTACGTTTAAAGAACATTTATAATACTTTTTATAAATTGTCTTCTTTTCTCTCTGGCTTGAAAAATGTAAATATTTCCCAACTCGTTTTCCGGTTAGAAGAACTTATTATTATAGCTACCTTGAATAGGATCTTATACCACGGTTTTCCAAACAGTATCCTGAAGCACACTAGTATTCTTTCAGATCTGAATATTTTTTGTTGTTGTTGTTGTTGAGACAGGGTGTCCCTGTGTTACCCAGGCTGGAGTGCAGGGGCACAGCCATAGCTCACTGCTGCACCCTTGACCTCCTGGGTTCAAGTGATCTTCCTGCTTTAACTTCTTGAGTAGTTGGGACTACAGGTGGTGCGCCACCATGCCTGGCTAATTTTTATATTTTTTGTAAAGACAGGATCTTTCTTTGTTGTCCAGATGGGGCTTGAATTCTTGGGCTCATGCTATCCCCTGCCTCAGCTTCTCAAAGTCCTGGGATTATAGGTGTGAGCCACTGTGCCTGGCTTTAGATCTGAATAAATTTTTAAAATTAAAATGTTTGGTAAGTAATGGGGTAAACAAACTTTTACTTTATTTATTTTTTTCTTAAGATGGAGTCTTACTCTGTTGCCCAGGCTGGAGTGCAGTGGCACAATCTTGGCTCACTGCCATCTCTGCCTCTAGGTTCAAGTGATTCTCCTGCCTCAGCCTCACAAGTAGGTGTGATTACAGGCACATGCCACTACACCTGGCTAATTTTTGTATTTTTAGTAGAGACGGGGTTTCATCATGTTGATCAGGCTGGCCTCAAGCTCCTGACCTCGTGATCCACCCACCTCGACCTCCCAAAGTGCTGGGATTACAGGCGTCAGTCACTGTGTGCAGCCAAACTTTTACTTTTTTATGCTGTAGAATTTCTCAGAGCTTTAATATGCTCCAACTCTAAAAATGAACTATACCATGGAATATCTTCCAAACTTGTTTGTGCAGTGTTTACATATTTAACCAGAGAATATTTTTTGAGGAATAGTAATTTTTGAGAGAACACGGATTAGAAAATGCTAGCCTACTTCAAGTCCTTGCCTTTTATAGCATGGTACTAAATAATTCTCAATAAGCATGATTTGCCTTTTGGCAAGTTTGTGTCAGGAAATTCTACCTACTTAGTTGCAATCCTGCTCACCTACTTGAAACACTATTAATTTGTGGCTTCAAAGTCTATATTCACAGCATTCCAGTGAACTTGATCTGCTCATTTTAATTGTTTTAAACACTGTTGCTGTTAAAAACAGCCTCCAAAGACTGCCTCAAGAGCTTGCTCAATTATTTAAGATGCTAAGGCAGAAAAGCAATACATCCTGAGGAAGACACACCATTAATTAACGTGTCTTCTGTCTTATCATTGTTCTTTGCATTTTATCCTGTTGTCAAGTTGTTTAGTTTATTAATAACTAAGGAAAAGGCTGGGTGTGGTGGCTCACACCTGTAATCCCAGGACTTTCGGAGGTTGAGGTGGGCAGACCACCTGAGGCCAGGAGTTCGAGACCAGCCTGGCCAACATGGTGAAAAACTGTCTCTACTCAAAATACAAAAAAAGAAAACAAAAAATGAGTTTAGCCAGGCATGGTGGTGTGCACCTGTAGTCCCAGCTGAGCCAGGAGAATCGCTTGAACCTGGGAGGTGGAGGTTGCTGTGAGCCCCAGATTATGCCACTGCACTCCAGCCTGGGCTACAGATTGGTGAGACTCTGCCTCAAAAAAAAAAAAAAAAAAAAAAAGGAGCAACAAGACTTTGTCTCAAAAACAAACAAAAACAAAACTAAGGAAGAGTTTGGCTGCATTTGGGACCTTCAATGTTTGTGGTCTTGTAAAAAAAAGTGATGTGTTCATTATCTCATTATATACAAGAAGCTCAGTTTTTTTTTCCCCCTTCCCCTTCCCTTGTGTTTTGGAGCTTTATTAGAAGCTTTATCTTGCAATCAGCCAGTAGGCTAAGTTCATGATACATATGCCTTGACAAAGCTTTTTCACTGTGTGTTGTTGTTTTTGATGGCTACAAGACTTTTATTATTGACATCTTCTTTTTTTTCCCCTAGTCACAAATTAATTATTACATGTAGAGTTGCTAATGTACTGCCCAGGTCAATCCATCCAAACCACTGATACTGTCAGTAGTTCTGTAATAAACTCATTTTCCTTCTGCTTTGAGCCAATTGGTCCCCATTCTGATTTGATAGATTCTGGAGACATTTATGAAATTTAAAATTAATACTTTCTCTGATAATTTAAGACATTTGGAGAGTGTCACATGGGCATTTAAACTACCTTCTCCAAATTACTTTAGATGGTAATCTGGAAGCCCAGCCACCTGGGGCAGTAAACAGGCAGGTGTGGACAAGGCAGCCCAAATCCTCCGACTCAGGACAGACTGTGAAATTCACACGGGAAACACAACAGAGAAATGTGGTGGTGCCCTGAGACCCCAGCTGCCTCCACAAGTGCTCCCGCAAGTGAGTTTCTGTTTCTGAAAGCAAAACTCTAATTTGTATTGACTTTCTGTGATGTATGTGTATGTGTCAGCCAGCAGTTGCTATGTGCATCAGGACAGCAGTGACCAAAGGCAGTGGCTGTGGTTTTTTTTTTTTCCCCTGCCTTCTTTGTGAGGAAAGCCTAACATCTTAATCAGAAATAGCATGTGCCTGTAGAAGACTGATGTTTTTCTCATTATAATTTCCACCTGTGCAGATGGCAAAGCACCTTTGCCTTGGGACAGATGCACGCCACACATTGCTCACCATTGGTTCTCTCTCATCTCCCAAAGTGTGAGCTTTCTAAGTGGTGTGTTAGAGCTGGCTTGTACCACCTCATGAGAGCCAATATTTTACATATCTCTTCTCAACTCCATGTTCAGTGATGTCGAGGGATTGAAAGCAGCCAGATTGGGAGTATTTGTAAATTAGAGCTTCCCTCCCCCTGCCAAGGAGGCTGGTTGGTAAACACGCACTGGCAAACCACTGGTTCCTTCCTTCCGATCTAGCCTCCCAGGACTTATCTTTAGCATGTAGAGCTTCAGTACCCATACAACTCAAACTAAATATTTCTAATTCTTTGTGCCTGGCATCTCTGTATCATTTACTGATTTATTTATATTTGAGCACGTGCCAGGCACTATGTTACAGTTCTAGGGTTAAAAAACAATATGCCTTATCCATTAAAAAAAAACTTTGAAGGTTGGTGCAGTAGCTCAAGCCTATAATCCCAGCACTTTGGGAGGCCAAGGCAGGAGGACTGCTTGAGCCCAGGGGTTTGAGATCAGCCTGAGTAAGGTGGCAAGTGCCCGTGGTCCCAGCTACATGGGTGACTGTGGCAGGAGGACTGCCCAGGAAGTTGAGGCCACAACATTTATATCAGCCCCAAAAGAAACTGCATATATCCCAGCTTTTCACTTTCTCCCTGCTCTCCCCCCTTTTTAATCACTAATCTACTCTGTCTCTACAGAATTGCCTATTCTGGACATTTTGCTTAAACGAATCATATAATATAGCCTTTCATATATCTATTTACATGGCCTTTTATATCTGTCTCCTTTCACTTAGCACAGTGCTTTCTTTTTCTTTTCTTTTCCTTACTTTTTTTTTTTTTTTTTGAGAGTTTTGCTCTTATAGCCCAGGCTGGACTACAGTGGTGCAATCTCAGCTCACTGCAGCCTCCTCCTCCCAGGTTCAAGCGATTCTCCTTCCTCAGCCTCCCAAGCAGCTGGGATTACAGGTACCCACCACCATGCCTGGCTAATTTTTTGTATTTTTAGTAGAAATGGGTTTTACCACGTGGCCAGGCTTGTCTCGATCTCCTGACCTCAGGTGATCTACCTGTCTCAGCCTCCCAAAGTGCTGGGATTACAGGTATGAGCCACTGAACCCCGGGTTCAAGCAGTTCTCCTGACTCAATCTCCCAGGTAGTTGGGATTACAGGCACCCGCCACCACATACAGCTAATTTTTTGTATTTTTAGTAGAGAAAGGGTTTTGTCACGTTGGCCAGGCTGGTCTTGAACTCCTGGCCTCAAGTGATCCAGCCGCCTCGGCTTCCCAAAGTATTGGGATTACAAGCGTGAACCGCTGCGGCTGGCCTGCACAATGTTTTCAAGATTCATCCATGTTGTCGCATTTATCAGTACTTTATACCTTTTTTAAAATAGATAATTACTTTGTAGAACAGTTTTATTTTTATTTATTTATTTTGTAGAACAGTGTTAGATTCATAGCAAAATTGAGAGGAGGGTACAGAAATGTCCCATATCTTCCCACCCACACGTGCATAGTCTCCCTATTATTAATGTCCCCCACCGCAGTGGTGCATTTGTTACAATTTATGAACCTGCATTGACACATCACAATCACCCAAAGACCATAATTTACCTTAAGGCTCACTCTTGGTGTTATGCATTTTATGTATTTAGACAGATATATAATAACATGTATATACCATTACGGCATCATGCAGAGGAATCTCATTCTAGGTTGATGTTTGAGAACGTTATAACAAAAGACAGATTAGAAGAGGAAAGTGTACAAATGTAGTCACATCCAAACATATGCTTTTCTCTTGATAATCTGAATTTGGAAAATAACTGGCAGGAAATTTTTATCTCCCTTTTTCAGTCAGGCACTACAAATGAAGATCTGGGTGGGGGGACGGGGCTGACTTTATTTAGTAAGGATTTTTACCTTTGCCAGATTTTATCAGTGTTACTAGAGTCTCAGCTGCAGCTCTGGAGCAAATGGGGTGTTTTAGTCACCTCATCACTCAATGCTGGGCTCCAGAAAATGTTGGTAGTAAAAAAAAAAATCTTTTTCTCTACTCATTCTAGGTCTATGGCTGAGACCCCCTTAACAGGAGACAAATTAACACGAGAAAAGTGTATATATTTGTTTTATATAAGCTTTATGTGATATGGGAACACTGTAAAGAAACAAAGACTCAAATAAATGGTTAAACCTGTGTACCTCTATGCTAGGCTTGATGCAAAGCGGATGGTTATGGGTAAATGTGCTAGGTCAAAAAGGGTATGCCCTAACGGTAACAAACTGAGGGAAATGTAGTGACATCTGTTTGTTCAGATTCTCTCTGTGACCCTTTGTCTTGAGAGACATGGATGTTCCTATGCTATAGGTATAGGGAGGGTACCTCTCACATGGCGATCTAAGTCGGAAAATTCACCCTAGGTTTTATGACCTGCTTCAGGAAAGAGGAGAGTGGGGATGGTGAGAGTGACCCTTCCAGTTTCTGTTGCTTTCTCAAATACCAAGGTGCCATGTTTTGGGGAACTATATTCTGAACCCAATCACTATTCATCTTCTTCTTTAACCCCTGGCAACCACTGATCTTTATACTTCTCTACAGTTTTGACTTTTCCAGATTGTCATATAGTTGAGGTCATGCAGCATGTAGCCTTTTCGGATTGCCTTCTTTCAGTTAGTATATGCATTTAAGTTTCTTCCTGTCTTTTCCTGCCTTGTCCCCTTATTTGCTTCTAGCACTGAATGCTATTACATTATCTAGATGTACTAGTTCGTTCATCTAGACACCTACTGCAGGCCATCTTGGATGCTTAAAAGTTTTGGCAATTATGAATAAAGCTGCCGTAAATATCTGTGTGCAGATTTTTGGTAGATATTTTTCAAAACCTTTGAGTAAATATCCAGAAATGCAATTGCTGAATTGTATGATAAGGGTATGTTTAGTTTTGTAAGAAACTGCTAGACTATTTTCTGAAATGACTATACCATTTTGCATTCCCACCAACAATCAAAGAAAGTTCCTGTTTCTCCATGTGCACTTTATCTCTTTTTATAACTGCCTAACATTCCGTTGTATGAATATATCACGTTACTTATTTTTTGAAGAAATGCCAAACTATTTTCTACAATGTCTATACCAATATACCTTCCACTGGCAGTGTATTAGGGTTTCAATTTTAATACATTACCAGCAATTCCTTTTATTTTCTGATTTAAAAAATTATGGTAATTCTGGTGGCTGGTATGTCATTATGATTTTGATTTTCTATTTATTTATTTATTAGCAATAGGGTCTCACTATGTTGCCCAGGCTGGAGTGCAGTAGCTATTCACAGGCACGATCCCACTACTGATCAACACGGGAGTTTTGACCTGCTCTCCTTCTGACCTGGGCCGGTTCATCCCTCCTTAGGCAACCTGGTGGTCCCCTGCTCCCAGGTGGTCACCATATTGATGCTGAACTTAGTGCTGACACCCAATCGGCATAGCACAGTACAGCCCAGAACTCCTGGGCTCAAGTGATCCTCCCACCTCAGCCTCCTGAGAAGCTGGGACTACAGGTATGCCGCCGCCAGCTATGATTTTGAATTTTATTTTTCTGACCCCCAAAGATGTTAAACATCTTTGCATGTACTTATTGATCATTTATATTTGTGTATCTCCTTTGGAGATACATTTAATCAAATCCTTTGCCCATTTTTTAAATGGGTTTTTTTTTCCTTTTGTTAGTGAGTTGTAAGAGTGATTTATATATTCTAGATACTAGACCTTTTTCAAATATGTCATTTAAAAATATTTTCTCCAATTTTGTAGGTTATATTTTCATTTTCTCAATAATGTCTCTCTCTCTCTCTCTCTCTCTCTCTCTCTCTCTCTCTGTTTTTTTTTTAAAGACAGGGTCTTGCCGGATGCAGTGGCTCACACCTGTAATCCCAGCACTTTGGGAGGCTGAGGCGGGCAGATCACCTGAGGTCAGGAGTTTGAGACCAACCTGACCAACATGGTGAAACACCATCTCTGCAAAAAATACAAAAATGAGCCAGGCATAGAGGCGCTTGCCTGTAGTCCCAGCTACTCGGGAGGCTGAGGCAGGACAGAGAATTGCTTGAACCAGGGAGGTGGATGTTGCAGTCAGTCAAGATCATGCCATTGCACTCCAGCCTGGGCAACAAGAGCGAAACTCCATCTCAAAAAAACAAAAAAACAAAGACAGGGTCTTGCTCTGTTGCACAAGCTAGAGTTCGGTGGTGTGATCACAGCTCTCTCTGCAGTGGTGACCTCCTGGGCTCAAGTGATCTTCCCACCTTGGCCTTCCGTTTACTGAGATGGACAACACTGGAAATGAAAAGACAGGTTTAGGGAAAATAATTAACATGCTGTTTTAGATTTGTTGATTTTTTTAGATGTTTATTTGACATCTAGAAGAGATACAGAGGACACACTGGATGTGGAAGTTCATAGTTTGGGGAGAGAGCAAAGCTGGAGATATAAAATTTGGAAGTCAATAGCATATTTGTCCTTTAAGGTCTTGATACTTGATGAGATTACATAGGAGAAGAGTCTAATAGAGAGCTAATGAGGTCACAATACTGAACCCTCGTGTCTTTATGACATTTGGAGGTCGGTAAAAGAGGATTCAGTAAGTGCGAGAAACACCAGAAGACAACTTGACTTTAGAGCTGGATAAGTAAACATGAAAATAACGTTAATAGTTATAGCAATAAGGATGACTATAACAGAAGGTAGAGAGGTGTCTTCATTAAGAAATTCCTTGATAATTATGTTGGAATCTATCTCGTAGGGTAAAAATTTGAATAGAATTTAAAAAAAAGGTTTGCCAATCTGCTATTCATAAAAGATAAGCAGGAATTTGGAGGACAAGGAGAATTTTAGTGAGGTCATTGGGAATAAGGGCAGAGTGGATGACTAAAGAACATGGTAGGGTGACTGAAGAACTTCTAGAGTTTAAGTCATTCTAATTGATAGAAGTAAATTCATCTGTTTCCCCAAGCCTTCACTAATGTGTGCCACATAAAAAAAGCTTATAGTGACTGGTGTGTGTGTGTGTCTGTGTGCATGTGTGTATTCATGTGTGTGACAATTAAGACACTTGTGTAGATTGGTTTCAGAGCTGAGCAGAGAGGAGGGGCAGAAGAGGCCACCTGTCTTGAGAGAGGAGTGGAATGTAGATTTAGGTAGGAATGAAAATTTGAAGGCAGAATGGACGTAGGAAGGGAAGTCACTGGGAATGCAGAGACATCTCTGGGTCTGGGATTGAACTAGCATTTAGGTTATCTATGACCTAGTAGCTGCCTGATTCCTCCATCATGTTAACTGCTTTGGACCAGGATCTCTTGCTACTTAACTGTCAGTATTTATGCTGATTTTCTTAGTTGCTTGGACTCCCATTCCTGCCTGCTGCTGGACAATGCTGGTGGGCTATCACCCTTGCTCTGGCAGTACTCTTTCCTTTTAAATAGGCCAAGTGAGATTGATGTGTATTTCCTGCTTCTAATGAAATACAAATAAATTAAATGAGAATGTGACCTCCTGTGATGCAAAGAATGTATCTTGATATGTTTTCCGCTGCCCAGCTTTCAAAATACACCCACTACTTTTTCCCACTACTAGGTTTGCCTTGTTTTTGTCAATAGTGGTAATTAATTTTTTGTGTCATCACTTGTATAAACTGACTCCAAATTAAAAGAAAATCTTTTTTTTTTGTTCTTTCTAAAAGACAGTTTAATTTTTAAGAACTTTGCTACCTTTTAGATAATGGCCAGTTGATTGTATTTTTTATAGACTCCGAATCTTTATTTCAATATCTGAAGGCTAGACAGAGGATATGGAAAAAAAGACTAATTATGTTCAAGTAACAGAAAAAATACTAGACTTCTAAATTAGTTTTCAAATTCCCCAATACTTCTTCACAAATGGTTAGATTAAACAATGCTATTTCTCTGGTTTCTACCTAACCTTGTTCCTTCTTTAACTAACCGCCTCTTATCTCCCCCTTTCTCCCTTCCTTCTTTTATTCCCAAATGAGTCTCATAACCGACAAGGCTAAAGAAATTAGATATACTGAACCACTGCTGAATAGCGGAAGAGCCCAGATCTGATCTATTAATAAGTTCAAATCTCAGCTTTCCCACTTCCCATTCTTGTGACCTTCATAAGTTGTTTAACCTTTGTGCTTTCGTTTCCTAACTTTTAAAATGTAGATAATAATAGGACCTTATCACACGGGGCTGTGAGGGAAACTAAAATAGCTAACACACACATGAAGCGCTTAGAACAACGCCTAACATAAGCTGCCGTTACTCTCCACATTGCCTCAGATTTAAACAAGAAACTTACAGTAGAGGGAAATAATTAAAGTATGTTTTGCAGTGTTGTCTGTTTGTACAGAAGTAGCTGGGGCTGGGAGAAAGATTAAATGTATTCGAAGAATAGATGAAGAAGAGCCAGGTAATAGCCTATCTTCCTTAAGCTAATTTAGAAAATACCAGTTAGTTTTCTTTCTTTTCTTTTCTTTTTCTTTTTCTTTTTTTTTTGAAGTGAGGTCTAACCGTGTTTCCCAGGATGGAATGCAGTGGCATGATTAGAGCCCACTGCAACCTTGAACGACTGGACTCAAATAATCCCCCCACCTCAGCCTCCCAAGTGACTGAGACTATAGGTGCATGTCACTGTGCCTGGCTTATTTTTAAAATTTTGTGTAGAGATGGGGGTCTCGCTTTGATTGTTGCTCAGGCTGGTCTCAAATTCCTGACCTCCACTGATCCTCCTGCTTCAGCCTCTGGTTTATTTTCTTCATTGCTCTTCATCTGTGTGACTCTGCTACTTAGATGTCATTGAAAAAAGAGCAGTTACTTTGATGTCTGCAGGCCTTGTAGTGGTCTCGCAAGAGCAAAAAAGTGACTTTGAGCAATTTAACTTTGGAAGTCCTGATTTCTTATATCTAAAATGGAAATAGTAACTTAGAATCAAATGAACTTTGGAAATGCACCATGAAAATATTATCAAGACCCACCCTTTTCTGGAAGCTTTCTAAGATTCTATGATGCCAAATGAAGGATGGATATGATTTTACAAAGTTCATCTGGTCTTTGCAGAGTGACTTACCCACACAAGTTCTATGTTTCTAGGAAAATTACTTCAATTAATCCCTGAATTGTAACCCTCTCCCCTGGCACAGCTGTTCAATACTCCAGAACAGGAGACAGCAATCTTGGTTTATAAAAGGGAGGATACATTTTTTTGTTCAACTATAATCACAGGGGAGTTTTGGAGGTGGGTAGAAATTTTTCCAGAGAAGCATAATTTCCTCTCCTTTATTCAAAACAGAAAGCAAATACAGATTAACAACTCCTACCTGTGCAATGACAAAGGAAATCCAATTCGGTCATGGTCCTTCTCTGTTGGCTGCTTATCCTTAGGGCCCAGGCACTTGAAAAATCTCTGAATCACCAACAGACTAGAGTATAATAGCCCTTTTGGAGCAGTTATGGTCTGTCTTGTCAGAGGTCTTTGGGGGACACTTTAATCCTTGTATTAATAATACAATAGCCTGAAAATGGCTTCTTGGAAATCATCTGAATGTGCCATTACAAAGCCCCCATGAGTCAGAAATCCAACTCAACTGACTAAAAACTCCTTTCCTGATTTAGATAAAAATGATGTCAGGGCATGAACAATATTATAACACCTTAAAACACTTTTCTTTTTTCTTGGAACTTGCAGACACTGTAAGTTTATATTAGAGACCTATCACCTACAGGATTTCATTGGAAAAGTCATAGCTATTATAAATACTCTCTTTTAGTAGCTAAAACCATAAGCCATTTCTTTTGGCCTTTCTAGGAGTGCCTCTCAAAAATGGTCAGACTGCTTTACATTAAATCAAAACCAGTTGCCCTTGCACAGGTCCTTGGTTTTCTTTGTGTTATGTTTGTGTAAATTTTTCATTAACTGGTTCAGGCATTTTGGCAATTTCAGTGCTAAAGGGAGATTAATGGAAGTTTAATTCAATAAACTGCATAGGATTAAACTCAGTGCCCAGAGTGAAGTGATGTGAGCTATTTTAATAAAGGTCTTAGCTTTTCCTCCTTCCTCCCAACACCCATGTTGGCTCCTGCCTTGACAGAATTATTAGTATATCTCTCAGAGCTATTTTCTTGATTGTGCAGAGTTTGTAACCAAGGTGGCCTATTTGATCCATTTAGTTTCTGTGGAGGTTTGTGCTTGGCTGAATGACTTTCTGTAAAGCACTAGAAAATGTTCTTTCCACCTAACCACAGGGAAAAGCAGTGAGGAAAGTGCTTCCTTTTCCAGCTGAAGGAACTGATGTTTTGTATTAAAAGAAAAAGTCAGAAAAGAATTAGTAGGATATTGGTGGAAATAAGTCTTGAGTGGGGGAACTCTCAAGACTCTGGGAGAGAAGGCTCCCAAAAGAGAGAGCTAGATGCCAATGAAAGAATTAATCATGCAGTTCACAGAAATTGAACAAGAAAAACAAATTACACTTAGCAAAGCAGGAGGGAAAAATTATAACTATAAATGCAAAAATTAATGAATTAGGAAAATAACAAAATTGGCTGGACATGGTGGCTCATGCCTATAATCACAGCACTTTGGGAGGCTGGGGAGGGCAGATCACCTGAGGTCTGGAGTTCGAGACCAACCTGACCAACAAGGGGAAATCCCTGACCAACATGGAGACAGCCGTCTCTACTAAAATGTACAAAAATTAGCCAGATGTGGTGGCGCATGCCTGTCTCCCAGCTACTTGGGAGGCTGGGGCAAAAGAATTGCTTGAACCTGGGAGGTGGTGGTTGCAGTGAACCGAGATTGCACCATTGCACTCCAGCTTAGGCAACAAGGGTGAAACTCCATCTCAAAAAAAATAAAAATAAATAAAAGAAAATGGCAAAATTATTAAATACATCCCATTGTATTTTTTATAATAAGAAAACAATGATAATAAAATATTCAAATAAGTTACTAGCTCATCTATCTGTGAAAAATAGAGAAAAAACACAAATATGTAATTAGGAATGAGAAAAGTGAAATAACCACATACAAGATATCAAAAAAAGTATTAAAGAGTAAGCTATTTAATATGAAGACCTTGATGAAAGAAATTGCTTTGTAGGAAAACATGAATTATCAAAATCAATTCAAGAAAAGTGTAAAAACCTGGCCAACTGAATATTCATGAAAAACATGAGAATATTGAAAAATCTTTATAAAAGATTCGAGCCCAGATAGTTTCACATAGGAGTTTTTTTTTAAAACTCTTTAAGCCACAGGTGAAGCCTATTATTTCTACTGTTCTGGTATTGTTTTATCTGGTTTTATTTTGTTCTCTTCTCTTTTTTCTTTTTCTGTTTTAAACAAAGCCAGCCTATCTTGACAAAATTAACACCTACCTACTCACACATAAAATAGATTACTCTCACACATGAACATTCATAAAGCAACTCAAAGTAGAAAAATTTCAATAGAACTTAGGAAAAAATGTTAACCCTGATCAAGTAGGGTGTGTTAACATTTTGTGATTGTCATGTGAAAACTCAACTGTGATTCTTTAAGAGTCCACGTTGGTTTGTGGTCCCAGGAGAACCAGGCATTAATGTTCCTTTAAATACAAAAGTATCCACAGACTTAAATAATGTCATTCTCTTTTATTTCTCAGCCCTGCTTCCCTCAATATGTTGACTACACCTTCCTCTGTGGGGAAAGGGAGATGGCAGTCTGCAGCTCAGGTTCATATTCTTGAAGCTCAGAAATGCCAGTCACAAGAGACTGTCTTTCCTCCTGCACATTTATAGCCCCCTTAGGAAGGAGCTCTGGCCATTATTGTGCTGTATGCCCACCTCTGGGTCAACCCACTTTATTATTTTCTGCACATTGCCTTTGTGCCCTCTGTAAAGGTAGTGATTTAGTGCTCCCCTAAAAACATGGAATGGGTGAGAGGTTGCTTCTCAAAGAAGGGGATGCTGGTCAGTCAATACAGTATGTCCATGATCTAAGGTTTTGTCTAAGAATACAAGTCTGGCTCAATGCTATATAATATTTATTATCATTTTACTATATTTGTAGTTCAAATGGGAACAAACATTGGATATAATTCTTACCTGCCAAAAATACATTTAATAAAATTCAACATTCATTCTCAAAAATTTTTGTAATTAAAATGGTAATAGAAGATTATATCCCCAAAATAGGCCTCTCAAACTAACAGGTAATACAGAGTTTAGTGGTGAAATACTTGAGGACTTTCCAATAGTAATTAGCTTGAATAGCATGTGATCAGCATTATGACTTAAAATATTTATGGGAGGCTCACTAATATGTTTAGACACTGTACCAATAAAAAGAGATACAAATTTGAAAGGAACAACCAAATTATCATTGCTTGAAGATTATTTAACTAAAAATTAAAGGGATCACATGGAGACCTGTTGGATTTTATAATATGGCATCTTGCACATTTTACTCATGTCTCATTCATCCTAATGCCTTCTCATAAACTAATGATTCTCAGTGTGTGGTTTTTAGACACCTGGAGGCTCCCAGGACACTTGGATGGGGTCAAAACTGTTTTCACAGTAATACTAAGATCTTATTTGCCTTTAGCACTGTGTTGACATTTGCAGTAATGGTATAAAAGCAATGGTTGGCAAAACTATTGGCACCTTAGTTGGAATCTACTGCCATGTACTCACAGTATAAGAAATTGTTAGCTCCACTTAAGAATATCCTAATCAGCAGCCTAAGTGGCTAATTCTGTTAAATATAGACACTTGGATAATATGGTTTTAATATTCTGTGTGAGAAAATGGGAAGTACACATAAACATAAACACTTCACTTGCAAATGACATACAATGGATTCCCTGAGAAAAAATGTGTCATTCTTTAAGTTGTGAGCTGAATTAGCCACTTTTTCCGTTGAACGCCATTTTTATTTGAAAGCATGACTGGCACACAAACTATGGCCATTTAAATTTGGGTATTTTGCAGAAATTTTATTTAAAATGAATGACAGCTTCTCATTTCAAGGAAAACAACTGAAAATATTTGTTATCAATGATAATATTCAAGCTTTTGTGCAAAATTAGAATTAAAAACATTAAATCTGTCACTAGGAGCTTGATAGTTTTTAATTATGTAGAGACTTTCTCATGAAATTGGTGGTGATATTAACACATGTAATTTTATTGATAGTATAATATGATATGTAAACATTTGGAGCATCTTCAGTTAGACCTCCGAGTCAGGGATCTAATATGTTCTAATTGACCAATGTATGACCTTGAAAATCTATCAAGCATGAGTGAAAGATTCATTCAAAGTACGACATAGACCAATAGATTTTCATATAGCAGAGCACGAAAAATTCATTTCTATAGTTTCAAATTTCCAAATTGCATCTTATCTTTAAGAAACTGTAATTGCTATATTTTGATGGAGTATCAAAAATTATACATACAGTTATTTGGAAAGGCTATTAATGTACTCCTTCTCTTTCCAACTATGTTTTATATAAGACTGTGTTTTCTTCATATACTTCAACCAAAGCACCATATTGCAGCAAACTGAATTCAAAAGCCAATATAAGAATGCAATAAGAATCCCAGCACTTTGGGAGGCCAAGGCGGGCAGATCACCTGAGGTCAAGAGTTTGAGACCAGCCTGACCAACATGGAAAACCCTGTCTCTACTAAAAAAAACCAAAAAAAACGAAATTAGCCAGGCATGGTGGCACATACTTGTAATCCAAGCTACCCCAGAATCTGAGACCAGAGAATTGCTTGAACTCGGGAGGCGGAGGTTGCAGTGAGCTGAGATTGCGCCATTGCACTCCAGCCTAAGCAACAAGAGTAAAACTCCATCTCAAAAAAAAAAAAAAAAAAAAAAAAGAATGCAATAAGTGATAGCCATCTTCTATTCAGGCAGACTGAAAAAATTTTCAAAGTGAAAATCAATAAAGAAATGCTGCATTTTTCACTAAATTTTTTCATTTGGAAATATATAATTTCCATAATAATGTTTTTGTGATAATATGTAATAGATTTATTGTTACTAAAAATATATGAATAAAAATTTTTAATTAGTTTTAATTTCAAATCTTGAGAGATATAACTCATGTAAAAAAGCCCTTTGGAGAGCTTCAATCATTTTTAAAAGAGGAGTTCTGAGTTCAGGGAGTAAGGAGTTTGAGAACTGCTAGCATATCCTAATCCCTTAGTTTGAACCTCTCTCTCTCAACTACAGGCATGGCTCATTTATTGCATGCTTCTTTATGTACTTTCCAAATATTGAGGTTTTTTTTTTTTGAAGGTTTATGTCAACCCTACATTGAGCAAATCTATTGGCACCATTTTTTCAACAGCATGTGCTCACTTCATATTTCTGTGTCACATGTTGGCAATTCTCACAATATTTCAAACCTTTTCATTATTCTATTTGTTATGGTGATCAGTGATCAGTGATCTTTGATGTTACTATTGTAATTGTTTTGGCATCCCTTGAACCATGCCAATATAAGACGGCCAAACTGAACTAATAAACGTTGTATGTGTTCTGACTGTTCCGCTGACTGTTTCCTCTCTCCCTCTCCTCGGGCATCCCTATTCTCTGAGGCAAAATGATCTTGAAATTAGGCCCACTAACAACCCTTCAGTGGCCTCCACTTAGAGTGAAAGGAAGAGTTTCAGGTGTCTCACTTTAAATCAGAAGTAAGAAATTACTAAGCTTAGTGAGGATGTCATGTCGAAAGCAGAGGCAGGCTGCAAGCTACGCCTCCTGTGCCAGACAGAAAAGCTCCTAATGCAAAGGAAAAGTACTTGAAGCAAATTAAAAGTGCTGCTCTAGTGAACACACAAATGTTATGAAAGCGAAACAGCCTTATTGCTGAAACATAGAAAGTTTTATTGGTCTGGAGTAAAGATCAAACCAGCCACAACATTCCCTTAAACCAAAGCCTAACCCAGAGCAAGGCCCTAACTCTTTTCAATTCTGTGGAGGCTGAGAGAGGTGAGCAAGCTGCAAAAGAAAAGTCTGAAGCTAGCAGAAACTGGTTCAAAAGGTTTAAAGAAAGAAGCTGTCTCCATAACTTACAAGTGCAAAATAAAGTAGCATGTGCTGATGTAGAAGCTACAGAGGTTTATCCAGAAGATCTAGCTTAGATAATTGATGAAGGTGGCTACAGTAAACAAAAGATTTTTAATGTAGCCAGAACAACCTTATTTTAGAAGAAGGTGCCATCTAGGACTTTCATAGCTAGAGATGAGAAGTCAGTATCCAGCTTCAAAGGACAGGATGACTCTCTTGTTAGCAGTCAATGTAGCTGGTGACTTTAAGTTGAAGCCAATGTTCATTTACCATTCTGAACACCCTAGAACCCCTAAGAATTATGCCATATCATCTCAGTCTGGGCTCTGTGTATGGAAAAAGAAGACCTGAACATCTGTAAACATCTGTCTATATCCTGCTTTAATGATCACTTTAAGCCAGCTGTTGTGGCCTACTGCTCAGAAAAAAAGACTCCTTTCAAAATATGACTTCTTATTGACAATGTACATAGCCAAGCAAGAGCTTTGATAGAAATGTACAAGGAGATTAATGTTGTTTTTAATGCCTGCTAATATAACATTTATTCTGCAGCCCATAGATCAAAGAGTCATTTTTACTTTCAAGTTGTATTATTTAAAAATACATTTCATAAGACTATAGCTGCCATAGATTGTAATTCCTCTGATGGATCTGGGCAAAGTAAATTGAAAACCTTTTGGAAAGGATTTACTATTCTAGATGCCATTAAGAACATTGGTGGTTCACAGGAGAAGGTCAAAATATGAACATGAGCAAGAGTTTGGAAGTTGTTTTCAACCCTCATGAATGACCTTGAGGGGCCAAGACTTTAGTGAAAAAAGTACATGCAGATGTGGTGGAAATAGAAAGAGAACTAAAATTAGGAGTGGAGCCTAATGTGGGACTGAATTGCTATAATCTCATGGTGAAACTTGAATGGATGAGAGTTGCTTCCTTTTTTTTAACTTCTAATTTATGTTCGGGGTACATGTGCAGGTTTGTCACATCGGTAAATTTGTACTGTGAGGGTTTGTTGTACAGATTATTTCATCACCCATGTATTAAGCCTAATACCCATTAGTTATTCTTCCTGATCCTCTCCCTCCTCCCAACCTTCACCCTGTAATAGGTCCCAGTGTGTTGTTCCCTCTATGCATCCATGTGTTCTTACCATTTAGCTCCCACCTATAAGTGAGAACATGTGGTATTTGGTTTTCTGCACCTGCATTAGTTTGCCAAGGATAATGGCCTCCAGCTCCACACATGTCCCTGCAAAGGACATGATCTCATATAAATTGTTCTCTTATAAAGACACATGCACACGTATGTTCATTGCAGCACTATTCACAATAGCAAAGACATGGAATCAACCTAAATATCTATCAATAATAGGCTGGATAAAGAAAATATGGTACATATACACCATGGAATAATGTAGCCATAAAGAAGAGTTGTTTCTTATGGATACACAGACAATGGTTTCTGAGATGGATTCTACCTCTGGTAAAGACACTAGGAACGTTATTGAAATAACAACAATGGATTTAGAAAATTCCGTAAACTTAGTTGATAAAGCAGCAGCAAGTTTTAAGAGGACTGACTTCAATTTTGAAAGAAATTCTACTGTAGGTAAAATGTTATCAAATGCTATCAAACACTATCACATGCTACAGAGAAAGTTTTTTTGTGAAAAGAAGAATTCATTGATGTGGCAAACTTCACTGTTGCCCTATTTTAGTGAATTGCCACAGCCATCCCAACTCTTAGCAACTACTACTGTCATCAGTCAGCAGTCATCACCATTGAGGTAAGACTCTTCTCCAGCAAAAAGATTACAACTCACTGCAGGCTCAAATGATTGTTAGCATCTTTTAACAATAAAGCTTATTTATTTATTTATTTATTTATTTTTGAGGTGGAGTTTTGCTCTTGTTGCCCAGGCTGGAGTGCAATGGTGCGATCTTGGCTCACCACGATTTCTACCTCCCGGGTTCAAACGATTCTCCTGCCTCAGTCTCCTGAGTAGCTGGGATTACAGGCATGTGCCAAGATAATTTTGTATTTTTAGTAGAGATGGGGTTTCTCCATTTTGGTCAGACTGCTCTCAGACTCCCAACATCAGGTGATCGGCTTGCCTTGGCCTCCCAAAGTGCTGAGAGTACAGGCTTTAGCCACCATGCCCAGCCAGCATTTTTAAATTAAGGTATATACACGTGTTCTTGACATATTGCTATTGCATACTCACTAGATTGCAGTATAGAGTAAACATTAGTTTTATATTCACTGGGAACCCCCCCTCCAAAAAAAATGATATGACTTACTTGATTGCTACGCTTACTTTATTGTGATGATCTGAAACCAAACATTCAGAGTATGCCTATATCTCTTTCCCAGCTCTGTCTTATTCTCTACCATTGATCTTGAAACAAAGTCCTCAACCTCCCACTCTCCTAGACAGGATGATACTGCCCAGTGAGGAGCTCCTGTCCACCCCTGTGTTTCTCTTCCATGGCACAGTCACCAACCTTCAGGTTGCAATCCCTCTTTCTGCCTTCTCACTAAGTCAAAGAAGTCCTTTCTTGTACTTCCAAAGTATTTAAAGGGGCATTTGGATCTAGTTTAACATCTAGGGCAGAGCTTTGCTTGCAATTATTTAAATTAGGGTATTTTTAGAATACAGTAGTCCCTCTACATTTGTGGGTTTCACATCTGCAAATAAAACAATAGCAATAAAGCAAAGTACTAGAAATAAAAAATATAGTATAACAACTATTTTCATAGTATTTGCGGCACGTTGGGTATTATAAGTAATCTAGAGATGATTTAACATATACAAGAGGATATAGATTATATGCAGATAGAATGTCATTTTATATAAGGGATTTGAGCATAGTGGATTTTGGTATCCATGGGAGTGCTGGAACATATACTTTGCAGAAATCAATGGATAATTGTATATTTGTTCCTTTTTAAAGTTTAATTCAAATACCAAATTGCAATGATTAGAATTTGTATGATCTTATTTTGGTGCCTCTATTTCATTATTATTTATTCTCTATCATTGATCATAAAGCCCTTTTTCCTCTCCTCCTCCCTCACCCTCAGCAGTAGTGAAACCAGGTATTGTAGAATATTTTAATGCCAAAAATTGAGGGACAGACTCATTGCCAGTCATTCAGTCCAATCTGTGTAAACATCAGAAATTAAAGATAGTTGCTTCTTACCTTCCCCACTTCTAAAATCATAGGTCACTTTGCAGTCTGAAACGCAGGAAGGAGAAGAGTTGAATTGGTTAGTGTAGTTCTGATTATTTGATTACTGTGGGTCAGTGAGGCTCCTGCGAAGATCCTAGACCATCATTTTTCTTACTAGGCTTCCTGCATTGCGGAGGGGATGCCTCTCTCACTTTTAAGGTGCCTTGATAAATTAACTTGGGTAAACCTTTTCTGAGGGTGGGTGAACACGTTTCTTCCAGGAATAAAAGTCTCACTTAAAAGAGTGAAATGAAAACTGACCAAGAACAAAGGCATCATTAATTTCAAGTGGAAGAAATAATTCACAAACCTGAGGTAAATCACTTCTCATGGGCAAACTATTTCCTTTTATATACTTTGGTCACCTTAGTATACATTACTATACAGAAACCTGTTAGAATACTTTTATTTATGCTCTTAGATTTTCAACACCATTAGTCCCATGAGCTCAAAATACCACAAACTTCAAAGTGTACCCATAGCTTCATTATTATTCCTCCAAACCTCCCTTTTCCAGTAGCCCACAAACTTTCCACCCCCTGAGTAGTTGAGCAGTAGTTACAGATACCGTATTTAAGTTCTCCTCCTCTTGGCAAGGTGCCACTTCTTGTGGTTAAAGGAAGAAGCATAAAAACTTATTAAAAAGTTCTGAAAATACATCAAACACTCAACACAGTGTGTGCTCATGATTTGTGTGGAAACGAATTACAAAATGTAGATTGAATTTCCCCCTAAATTCAAATGACTTGAACAAAATGAAAGAAAATAGTACATGGCACAGATGTAAGCACCATATAATTTTTCTTTCAAATAGTTTTTATGAAAGCTCACCATTGTCTATTTTACTCAACCCCTTAAGTATTGACGTAGACTATTAAAATTTTTAAAGTCAACACCCAAAATTATTGGACTTTTTTTCTCTCACAAAATCAAATCTATTAGTGTTTCAAGAACACTTCACTTGAAAATAAAAATCTGAGAATCCTCTTTGTCTTCTTCTAATTCTTGACATGCTATTGAAGGGGAAAATTTAGTTCATTGCTGAAAGTTACTTATAAGTTGATGTTGAAGTCCATATAGAACCTTGTGCATAGAATGAATATATATTTATACATGTTTGAATACTTATTTTCTTTTTGTTTCATGTTTATTCCAAAGTCTTGATAAGTCCTGAGGTAATCCCTATTTCTAAGCATGAACTCCCACAAAAGGAAATGTCATTGTAGCTCAGATATTATATAATTTTGAGATTTCCTACAGGCTTGTTCTAAACATTAAAAAATAAAGCGTGTCTCCAACAGTGTGTTCAATTTCCTGTATGATCTTTGGAAATGCTGTAATTAAATAAAATGTAACACATGTGGGATCTGTACTCTTGCTTATTATGACTTTAAAGTCTTCAAGACCTTCTCCCTGCATGCAGTCAAGATGCCCAGAATAAAGAATGGCAAGTGGTAGTTTTTGGTCTTGCTGTAACTTTCTGCTAATCATCAGCAGGTTTTAAGACTGCACTGCAGAAATCCTGGATAACTTCTATTTATTTTTGTTAATGTATAAGCAACACATGGAAGGAATACTGAATGTTTCGTATCCAGACTTCTTGTCCTCACGTTATGTACCATAGGGGAAACTGAGGCTCAGAGACTTTTTCTAAGATAAAAATAGAGCTCACACATCTAGATCCCAGCATCTCTCTGCTAGGATTCAGACGGTGTCCTATCTTTATACACTTAAGAGCAGACTACAAATGCATGTGTTATTCAGTTAAGTATTTCCCTTGCATTTCCTTGATGCAGTTAAAATTGTGAATGTATTCTTTGATGTCTTAATTTTCTTAGGCTGTTGAGATATGTCTGCTGACTCTCAATGTCAGAGCTCCCTCATTACTGAACATGTAGGAAGTTGAACACAGCTCTTGAGAAATTTATGCATTTAAAGGAACTCATGCAAGCTGGAATAAAAATAGAAATGATATGAGAGTTTTTCTGTAGCTACTGTGGGTCGCCGGATTGAATGGAGTGATTAGGGACTGGAAAGTGCAATAGGAATAATAAATTAGATCAGCCCAAGAAATAGGGAGTCATAAGAGTAGTGATTCTAGGTCGCATTACAACAAACGGTTTTCTGGGTAGGAAATACAGTAAACAGTGTTGCAGAACTTGGCTTCTGGACGGGAAATATTATGGGGCTTCATGACCTGTTTTAGGAGAGATGGGGTAAGGGGAAACTGAGAGTGACCTTCTAGCTTCTGCTACTTTCCCAAATGCAGGGGTGCTATATTTTGAGGTAGCTTGTCCTGAACTCCAACCGTATGTTCAAACTAGTTATTTTATAACTTCTTTTGGCTAAAGGAATAAAAAATTATCTAAGCACACCGATGGAAGTACAAGTTAGAAAATACCAATTTCACGGTAGCATTGAAGTTGATTGAAATAGAAGACAAATATGACTCAGCAGTCACACCCCTCCATCGTCTCCCTTTGCCTGTAGGTTTTATCTCTCATCAGTGTCCACTAGAAGTTTTTGTATGACTTAGATGTAACTGTCCACCATAAAGTGGTGGCAATGATCCACTATGGTGAACCCCACTTACAGGAGAAGAGTGTGGAGCAAGATCAGATCTGCAAGGTTTTAGTCTAAAGCTGAGAACATTCTTGTGGGTTTTGTTTGTTGAAATAATCTCTGGTGAACCTGTCTTAGGTCATTCTATTTTCTCAGGTTTGTTGCCACTATCATGCTAAAGACTCATAAAAACCAAAGAAGATTGTATTTTCTTATGTCTGCTATTTTAAGTAAAGATGGTAACATAGGCTAAGTAAGGCACAGAAACTTCAAACATTTGCTTATTTTTTTCTTTTCCAGGATAGCAGTTTCCTTCTGATTTGGGATCATTTTTGCCTATGTAAGTATATTTTTCAGGGTCCAGTGACCTGAAAAGTGCTGTTCATTGTGAGGTGATGTCTCAGATCAGCCTTGTTGGCATAGAATGGAATGTCCCAGTGATGACGGCAGCTGTCCTTGTCTACTTGTTTGTTCTAAACAGTTTCTACACATTTAAAGGGTGATTTATTGCAGGCACAGCTGCTTTGCTTATTTTTTCAGTAGTTGAAATTAAAAATAATTCATTTGTAACTGAATCTCAGAGAGAAATAATATTAAATATACTTTCAGCCAGAGACAGGGCAGAAAGTAGAAGTTTTTCTCATGAATTAAAGCCATCTGCACAAAGATGCGTGGTTGTTTAGGGTGGACCTGAGGATGGTGGTTGGAATGCATTTTTAGCTTTAGGACCTGCTTTCTTTTAGGGTTTGGGCATAAAAATAACTGTGCTTTTATGATTAGCATGACTAGTACTAGTAATCCAGAAATAAAATAAGACTTTAAAACACATGTGCACACATTCACGCCTACACACACACATTTATTCCTGCACACACACACACAGACACACACACACACAAACAGTACTGCATAGATTCAGAATGAAAGTTCGAACAGACCCAAGTGAAAACATTTCCAATAGAACTAAATGAAACCAACACTGGAGACCGAAGCAAAGAAGAGAGAGAAAGGTGAGAGAAAGCTACAGAACTTTGTTAGCAATGGTTTGCCAACAGGTTTGGCTGTTACCGTGTCGTTCAGAACAGAGATTTCGGTCACATTGACAACTTCACTCAGGCCATTTTGTTTTCAAAGCAACAACCACTTTTTCCATTTATTCATATTCTTTCATTTGTTTACATACTTGTTTGTTTATTCAGCTAGTCATTTTAAGAGGAGGTTATTGGGAGCCTTGAGTATTCCTTCTTCTTTGTAGGATCTGTAGTGACCCAACATCACTAGATGAGGTCTTTGCTTCATGTGAGTGCACTAGGGAGACAGGTTTGTAATCCATTGCTTTTATGGTGACTACGTGGAAAAAGTTGTAGAGACAAAGTGCTGTGGGACCACAAAAGAGTGACAGAAGTTTTGCTAAAGACAGCAGGTGGCAAGGTTCTTATAATTGGTCCCTGACAATTCAGCTTGTGTTTCCATCCAAGATCCTTTTGGCTAAATCCCAGGTGAGTCTGTTTTCTATCCTCACTTGTTTTCCTTCTTACCATCCTTTCTCTAGGCTTTACATCTCCTTTCTCATTCATCGAAGACTTGAGTTAAGCATTTTTTCTTCTAATTTGTGAAGAAAGGTGTCATTTTCCTTGGCTTTCTGTGTTGTGTGTTGACCCAAACATCAGGGAGGTCCTTTCCATCAAAACATTAATACATCAGTCTCATGGTATAACAAATACAACTCTCTACAATAGGATCTAATCTTATCTGTGAACCTAGGAGTCAGAGATGTGAGACATAAAGAAATCAGATGCTGTGTATGATTCTGTTTGGTGGGAAGAAGATAAATCAAGGAATCACAGGTTCCAGGTGACTTCTGAGAAAAATGTGCTGCTTCTTTGAAGGTTAGGAAATAGGATTCTGAAAAGATCTCTGGGGTATTAAAGGGTTGAGAAAATACTTAGATATATTGGATATCACCCCTGTAAACTTATTACAAAGAATATTTAAGTGAAAAGTAGTTGCTATGTGACACAGATATGCAGAAGAGAGGACGTCATTAGAGACATCTTCATCTGAGTGATGTGAGCTTCACACGGGTGGTAGAAGTGAAGTAACGGTTTCTTTCCACTCATGTCACAGCATGCAGCAGCACCTTATCATGTCACTTGAAAAGGTTCTTGAAAGCCATTGTCAAAAGACTGAAAGAAGACAAGCAGATCAGCTGTTCTCTGGAATACAAGTAAGGGAAGACACAGATCAGAGGCTGCCTCAGGACCCATAGGCAGCATCCCTGTGGCTACCTGCCTACCCCTTAGGAGCTGGCTGCCTCCTGAGAATGAGGAAATGCCTTTCTTAGGCCTCAGTTTCCAAATATTTTAATTGAGAAGCTTGACTAGATCAAACTTCCTCTATTTATTTTCTGGAGCAAACTAGAAGTGTGATGAACCTTCCATGTGCAAATGGCAGAGTACTGATCATGCCTAAACCCTTTTCTTTCCCATAAAAGAAATCTTAATGGAAATTAAGCAAACTGCCATTATCCTAGGAAAGGCCTTGAGTTCTCACCAATTTATATAAGCAACTTTTGGTACTTTAATGATTGTTAGTATTGAGTTACTTATGAATTTCTCACGTTGTTATAGACAGCTTCCAAAAAGGACAACTCCAAGAAGCCGGAAGATCTAACACTCTAGACTTCATGTTTCCCAGTACCTGTGAAGAAAGGGGTTAATACAGCCAGGCCTGAGATTGCTATTCCTAGAAAGCCCTGTCAGCAAGATTGGCATTTGACTGACATCTGGGAACTTGACTGGTAAACAGTCCCCAGCATCGATATGAAACTTTCATTAAATGATAAGGCTGACTCGCCTGGTTTGTGCAAACATATGGTTCATACTGAATACCTGCTTTTCTTCTAAGGGTCTGGAATTTTCGTACATGCTAGGCAGAGGATGCCTATATGACCAGACCCCAGTAAAACTTTGGGTGCTTAGTCTCTATTGAGCTTCCCTGATAAACAGTACTTAAATCATATTGTCACAGTTAGCTGCTGGAGTAGAATTAAGGGATCTTATTTGACTTTACTGACAGAGGACCCTTGGAAGCCTGTATCTGATTTCTCCATGTATCTTTTTCCTTTGATGGTTTTACTTTGCATCCTTTTGCTGATATCTCTGTGCTGAGTCCTTTGAGTCCTTCGAACAAACCTGGTGCTGGAGACCCCTGATTCAGGCCACATACTGATTTTTTTTTAAATTATGTATTAAATGTTGCCTACTTTTGGGGGTGAGGAGACAGAGTAATGGGGCAAGAGCAAAGAAAAATAGCTCATAGTTGTGTCCCAGTTTACTGGGTGAGCTTGACTTACACAAGGGGGCAAATGCATTAGAGAGTGATGGTAGGTGGGGCAGGAAGAGGGTGTCAGGTGCTGAGGGTGATATGAGTATGATGGAAGTTAATTAAACATTTATAATGGGGATAAGAGGGTTATAACATGTGGTGCTCTTAATGCCCACTGCAATGTATAGATGATTTAGGGAGCATGACCTGAGTATGGAGGCAAGGCGAAGTCCCTAGAAATGGTAAAAAGAGTAAGGATATATTTGAGAAGGGGTGTTCTGAGACACAAGGGCCCAGAATCATGTACTTCGCTTTCTTCTAACTAAAAAAGAAGGGGATGGTATTGAGTGAGGAACAACTTCAAAAGAGTCATCAACTTCAGATTGGAGTCGCAGGAATTCCAAGTCAGTGAAATCAAATCTAAATCCTTGAGTGGTGATAAGCATGGTATGATGATTATGAAAATAATAATGACTAAATGTAGTGAGTGCTTCCTGTGTGCCATGTACTGTCATGAGCTATTATATGCATTGAATCTTTTAATCATCCTAACAACCTGTGAGGTAAGTACTTTTCTCATCCTCCCTGTTTTACAGATACAGAGGTAGAGGTCGAGAAAGTTACTTTTCTCAAAGTTATAGACCTGGTAGACCTTACTTAAAACTTCCATAGTCAACTGCTGTGGGAATTAATAGAAGGTTCGTTTGTTAAAGGCAGGACTTTTTTCCTGTCAGCATATGCCTTTGCTAGGAACACTCTAAGCTCATCCAAGACAATGGAGTACTGAGGAGAAAGGCAGAAGCAGCAACCTCTCCTCTTGCCTAACACCATGGTCACGGGACTATGGGCAGGCAGTGCAGTGCAGTGATTTAGTGCCTGTCTTTCGTGTCAGTGGAAACTGAACTAGACCAGCTCTGCAGCTTACTAGCTGACTGATTTGGGACAGGTTGCTTTGATTTCTCTGTGCCTCAACTCCTTCATGGATAAGCTGCAGGAACCTACTATCTACCTCCTGTGGCTCCTACAAGGAATGAATGCTATAAGATGGTGATTCTAAATTGGTGGCACACTGCCTGGTCCATAGTAAGAACTCAACAAATGGTAGCTATTACTAATCAGTAGGAAATAGAGCATTCTCACACCAATTTCCATTTTATGGCCACTTTTAATTTACCACTAATTACATTTTGATGGCATTGACATACAGCATTTAATTGACTGAAAAATTCCATTAATACTTCATAATGAAGTACACAAATTATATGGGGAAAACATTGTGGTGGTGTTCTAACGGAAGGCCTACTTTTTCCTTCTATCAAATATGTGAAAATTGTGAGAATGTCTATATCTCAATAACTCGGTAACTGTCAACAGTTTTATGTGAATGGGACCTTTAGGCTCCTCATGAGTGAGAGATACAGTCATTTTACAGTCTTACGTGTTTTTCATACTCCATCAAGGAAAGTACTGTACTGTTAGTCATGTCCCTCTCTCCACCACCACCATTACCATGTCCATCAACTCCTTTCCCTGGAGTAATTTCTGTTTTGTTTTGTTTTAGATAGAGTCTTACTCTGTTGCCCAGGCTGAGATGCAGTGGTGCAATCACAGCTCACTGTAGCCTTGAACTCCTAGGCTCAGGTGATCCTCCCACCTACATGTTCCAAGTAGTTGAGACCACAGGCATGCACCACCATGTCTAGCTAATTTTTTTTTAAGACGAGTCTCACTCTGTCACCAGGCTGGAGTTCAGGGGCATCATCTAGGCTCACTGCAACCTCTGCCTCTCGGGTTCAAGTGATTTTCCCGCCTCAGCCTCCCAAGTAGCTGGGACTACAGGTGCGTGCCACCATGCCCAGCTAATTTTTGTGTTTTTAGTAGAGATGGGATTTCACCATGTTGGCCAGGATGGTCTCGATCTCTTGACCTCATGATCCACCCACCTCAGCCTCCCAAAGTGCTGGAATTACATGCGTGAGCCCCTGTGCCTGGCCCTGGCTAATTTTTATTTTTATTTTTTGTAGAGATGGGTCTCGCCATGTTGCCTAGGTTGGTCTCGAACTCCTGGGCTCAAGCAATACTCCTGCCTCAGCTTCCCAAAGTGCTGGGATTACAGGCATGAGGCACCACACTCTGCCACTAAGGTAATTTTTGGCTTCGTATCTTTGCTCAGCCACCAGCATTACTCTTAGGATGAGAGTGTTAGCACTCCTGATAGGTACTCATGTCCTGTCTTTTGAACCTTAGTCACATTGCTGGTTCAGCACACTTGGTGAAAAGGTGACAACTGTTGGGACTTCTTTGTGGACACTTTCAGAATCTTTAATCCTTCTCATCAACATGCTGCCTCTACCAATGTCCTGAATGATGTCCTCAACCACATGTCACTAGCTGGCTTCTCTCTTCCCCTGGCCTGCCTTGAAAAAGAGGTAAAAAAAATATATGCTCAGAACCACTTATGGATTGCCAGTTCTTCTTTCTCAGTGATCTTCTGTGACCTAAAGTCCCTGTGCCCAGGCCTTGAACCATTGCCATGGGCATTAACATTTCTTCTTACCAGGCTGAAGGGAGGGGGTCTAAAATGAGCTTCCTAGCTATTCACGTAAAGGGACTTTGATCAACCTACTGTATCTCTCGCTCTTGCTGGTATTCAAGTTCACCATGACGCCTAGATTTTTTTCACCTGTCTTCCTCAGCCTTTATTTCTCCTCTATTTGCATTGAGGGTGTTTGTTCTTAGGTATTACTTTACATGTACCCTTACTGAAATTTATCAATTGTTATATTGAAAATATTTTCTGGCCAGATATGGTGGCTCATGCTTGTAACACTAGGACTTTGGGAGGTGGTTCCAGGCAGGTAGATCGCTTGAGCCCAGGAGTTTGAGACCAGCCTACTGTTCATGGCGTGACATGGTGAAACCCCATCTTTACTAACTAACTAACTAACTAAATAAATAAATACAAAAGTTTGCCAGGCATGGTGGCCCATGCCGGTAGTCTCAACTACTTGAGAGGCTGAGATCATAGAATCACTTAAGCCTGGCAGGTGGAGGTTGCAGTGAGCCGAGATAGTACTACTGCACTCCT
Source organism: Sapajus apella (assembly GCF_009761245.1). NCBI lineage: Eukaryota > Metazoa > Chordata > Mammalia > Primates > Cebidae > Sapajus > Sapajus apella. Next base: position 23,709,980 of record NW_022436941.1, on the reverse strand, counting down.
GTCTGGGTGACAAGAGAGAGAGAGAGACCCTGTTTAAAAAAAAATATTTCTGTGATTCCAGAGTTCTAACTATACAAATTAATTATCTGAAAATTTGATGAGAAATTCTTGATCTCTCTTTTGAAGATAGAGACAACAATGTTTTCCACATTTCAGTTATTCATATACAACACCTTCAAAACTCGTTGCTATATGTCATACCCCTGTACTATTATTTGCTTAATAAAGTCAAATGCCCCCTGGGGAGACAAAATTGCTACCAGTGGAGAATCACTGATGTGATTCATGCATATATGGGAGAACAACGCAGGTCTCCTTGCCTTAATATTTACTCTTTGAATACAAGCTTCAGGCCAATATGAGATGTAAAACCAGACTACACATATTGTTTATAGAGGCTGTCATACTGTCATAGAAGGAGACTAAATAGGTTTGCTAAGATTTATCCTTCTTTTAGTCATATTGGTTTCTATGCAGTCCCTAAATCAGGGGTCTGTCATTTTTTTAGAGGGTCTAAAGAGGAGCTACGTTGTCACTCACTTGAAGATTCATCAGCAACAGAAGAGCAAGCTGATCTAGGGGGGTGCTGCTGATTGTGAGTCATACAAGCAGTAGACAGTTCACAGAGGAGCAGATGCCACCGCCACCATTATCTTGTCTGTGTGTTCTTCAGTCGTTCCTAGGATAAGGCTTTTGCAAGGAGAATAATGCTCTTTTCCCTTTTATGGAAGTATACTTGTATGTGGATGATCATACTTGTATGCAACCTACTGTAAGAGAAAAACATAATAAATCCTACAAATAAAAAATAATATTTTGCTCAAATCACAGTTGGGAATGGGTTACAGGGTCCTCTGAGGCAGCTGTCCTTTAAGTGTTTACTCAGGGATCTCAGCATTGCTGCCTTTGACTATGTGGCTACATCACCTTGGGCAAAGAGATCATGGAAGATTATTTGGGACAGCAGGTATGTATTCTGGTGAAAACTCTGAAGAAGGCATGTGAGCAATTAAAATTTGTCAAATGCAGTGTTAGGTGACAACCTGAATCTGGACTCCTAGATAGCCAGTGTTTGATGGAACCTCCCTGGTGTTGGTTCTCTAACCATTTGTTTTAGGGACCTGTCTGCCCGACTGGACTTCCTGCCTTGTCTCATGGTGTCTCCCTGATGTCTCCTCAACTGCAACTCCAAATCCCAGCCACTCTCTGTCTGCATCCCTCAGCTACACAGTCCCCTTCCTGGTCCTCTGCATGATGAAATAAGGCAACTAGACCGGTTCAAACTTCTCCACTGGGATTACAAACTGTGATCCCAGACAATGAACCATGACCTCTAAAGTTATAAGCCCAGGCATTCCAATGAGACAGAATGTTGGAAAATGCCTTCTCATGTCAAATGCAATAAGGCAAATGAGAGAACATGCTTTAAAAATAATAAGATCTGAGAGAAATGTGTTTTTTAAATTATTATATTCCTACTAGAGATGGTATCATGGCAAAAATAAGGAGACTTTCTCCATCAGCAAACCCCATTTCAGTTTTACTAAAGTGTGGTCACCCTTTAGTAAGAAGAAAAACTGAGAAGGGTTTCAATCATTTTCATTCTGAGGTTTATGGCCAGGTGTTTGCATATACTTAGTGGACTTACATAAAAACACTTAAAAAACTTATAATTTTTTGGTGAAGATAATGCAAAAGAAAAATGTTAAAACAAACTAAAATCAGCGCTTTGGGAGGCCGGGGCGGGTGGGTCACGAGGTCAAGAGATCGAGACCATCCTGGTCAACATGGTGAAACCCCGCCTCTACCAAAATACAAAAATTAGCTGGGCGTGGTGGCACGTGCCTGTAATCCCAGCTACTTGGGAGGCTGAGGCAGGAGAATTGCTTGAATCCAGGAGGCGGAGGTTGCGGTGAGCCGAGATCACTCCATCGCACTCCAGCCTGGGTAACAAGAGCGAAACTCCGTCTCCAAAAAAAAAAAAGAAACTAAAAAGTCACATTTTCACTATCTTCTGTTAAGAAGTGTTTTTTCTCCATGAGGAGGACAACATAATTTTTCTTCATTGCTTGTATTCATCATACCCGAGGAATATTATTGGTTATGTTTTATATCTTGATGAGTTTAATCAAGTATATTTGATGCTATGCCAAATTGGGAAAGAGACAAGATATATCATCAGGCATCCAATCCCTATACTTTTAGCTACTCTTGTTGGTTCATGTTTCCCTCAGATGCAAGTATTCTTAGGCTGTTTTGTAGGCTGGGGATACTATAGATCTAAGCTAATGAATTTGGTTCTTTTGTACTCCTCCCCCAATTGTTTGGACAGGGAGTTTTGTTTTTTTTTTTTGAGACCGAGTCTCTCTGTTGCCCAGGCTGGAATGCAGTGGTGGTGGTGTCATCTCAGCTCACTGCAATCTCTGCTTCCCAGGTTCAAATGATTCTCCTGCACCAGCTTCCTGAGTAGCTGGGACTACAGGCATGAGCTACCACGCCCAGCTAATTGTTTTTTGTATTTTATAGTAGAGATGGGGTTTCACTATGTTGGCAAGGCTGCGAGATCCTGACCTCAAGTGATCTGCCCATTTCAGCCTCCCAAAGTGCTGGGATCATAGGTGTGAGCCTCTGCACCTGGCCTGGACAGGGATTTTAAAAGAGCAGGGTGCTAGCAATAGATGATGGTTGTACTGAAGCCTGCTCTTCCCTTGCCTATTGATTTTGTTTTTACTGCTGTTCAGGAAAAAAAAAAATTCATCCAATGAAATTAATATACACTGAGGTTTTAGGGGACTAATATATTGCTTCCATTAGAAGAAAACTTTCTTTTTCATCTTTCTAAAAACAATACTGATTTTGTTTGTGATGTTAAGCTATTTAGAAGAAAATGCAACTGAAAGCTTTAATTGCATATATATATATAGTATATACATGTAATTGAAATAGGGTGCCTCAGAACACACCGGCCTGTGGAAGTTAATGATGGTGCAACAATAATCATCGTAAAACTGTTTCTTTGGAGGCACCGCCCTGTCCATTTTTGTCCTCAGTGATTTTGGGGTTCATCAGGGAACCCTTCTTCTGCATATGTGTCCTTGTGACCAGCAGTTTTGCTGTTGCCGTGACTACTCATGCTGCTCCTGAAGTCAGTGAAGCTCTCTGAGGCCCAAAACCTTGTCATCTTCCGGTGTTAGGAGACTCCTAATGTTTTCACATGTTCTAGCTACAAGCCCTAAGCAAAACCTGTCCTCCTCTTCCTCTCATGGGTGCATCTATTCTAAGCTTCGGAATCTTGCTCTTTAGTGAAATAGATGCTGCAGTGCGTTGAGTGGTGGCTTGCCAAAACGTTTGTCCATATCCTGACTCCTGGAACCTGTGAATGAGATCTTATTCTGGAAAAGAGTCTTTGTCAATGTATTAATAATTAATATGATTATTAATTATTAATTATTAATTATGCAGTGTAATTAAGGATCTCAAGATGAGATCATCCTGAATTATTAAAGTGGATACTAAGTTCAATGACAGGTAGGTGTCTTTGTGACTGACGGAACAGGAAGACACACAGACAAAAGAGGGGAAGGCGATGTGACAGAGATTGGGGTTATGTGGCCACAAGCCAAGAAATGGCTGGAGCCATCAAAAGCTGGTAGTGCCCAGGAAGGATGCTTAGAACCTTTGGAGTATGTGTGACCCTGCTGACTTCTTGATTTCACACTTTTAAACTCCAGAACTGAGAAAGAATACATTTCTGTTGTTGTAAGACACCGAGTTTGTGGTAATTTGTTACAGCAGCTAATTAGGAAGACATACAAATATATATTTCAGACTTTATTTCAACCACTTTTCTCTAAGACTCAATATCAATTCCTGGGGATTGCATTTAGGGCAATCTACGTGACAGACTGTGATGATATACCGAAAATCAGTCCTCAATCAGGTGCTGACTCAACCTTAAACCAACTATGGGCCTCAGCTTTCTCTTCCCTTGGGTTGAAGTTTTTTCATGTTTTTTTTTTTTTCTTTTTTCTCCTCAGAGACTTCCCCAGAGCCTGTGATATCACACATGAGGTGAGTTATCAACAGCCATGTTCCTTTGGTTCTGGTCATTCAGGTGCTGACTCAACCTTAAACCAACTATGTGCCTCAGCTTTCTCTTCCCTTGGGTTGAAGTTTTTTCATGTTTTTTTCTTTTTTCTCCTCAGGGACTTCCCCAGAGCCTGTGATAGGCTGGATATCACACATGAGGTGGGTTATCAACAGCCATGTTCCTTTGGTTCTGGTCATAATATTAGGTTAGTGCAAAAGCTGTGGTTGCTGCCATTATTTTCAATGGCAGAAAACACAATTACTTTTGCTCCAACCTAGTAAGTTCAGAAGTAGACACCTGACTCATACCTAGCCATCCAATGGTGGCATTGAAACCCAGAGCAGTGGGCGGATGGAGCCATCACATGTAAATTTGGAAGTGGGTATGTCTATGTTTCATGTAGTATACTGGGGAGGAGAGGAAGTATGTCCTTTTCCAGAGAAAAGAATACAGGTAAGAGAAAGCACGTTCCCAACCTGATCCCTTTCCTTGTCTTTTCTCAGGAGTATTTTGGCTCTTAGTTCCCATTACAAATATAACACATTCCCATTTTTTTTTTTTTTCTTAAATAAAGTAGAGTTGGTTGATATTTGTCATGAGAGTCCTTAGTGAAAGCAAATCCAACTTCTGGGCTCCCTAGTCCTTCCTAGAAGCACTGAGACTCACACTTGGTCCCTGCCATCTAGCACTTTGTAGGTACAAAACACTCTGGTCCACATTATCTCATTCCAACCTTGCATGGGCGGGTGACCTTTGAGACATGGACAAGGGAGATTTGACCCATCCTTAACATTTAAAGGCACTAGACTTAGAGAGGATGACAGGGGCTCTGGAATCCAGATCAGTTCCATTCTGTTTAAAAAAAATTAACAACCAAAGCAAGACTAAATGATCCTAGCAGGGTCTGAATATGAAAGATTATTCAGCATAGAAGGTTCAGAGCAGCAGGAATAATGGAATAAGTGTATTCTGTGACTACATTCAGGGCAGACAGTGGGAAGGAGGGGGTTGGAGGAAAACAATTACCCAGTCTGAGAATTATTAGGAGCCCCCAGCCCTGGGAAGGATGGATGACAAGAGAGCACTGAAGAGGTAATTGGGCCCCTGATGTGAGGAACAGTCACAAATAAGCCGACAAAGCCACACATAAGCCTAAAGCATCCAGCAAGGATTAAGCCCCATTAGTTGACCTGTTAGCATAGAGGTATTTGGCTGTTAAAAGATAGTTTTACTTTAACCCACGCATTGCCTGTACCAGAAAACTGTAAGTAGAAAGAGGGCTTTGTAGGTCTACATGTTTTAAACACTTTCAAAAGAGTTTGGGAGCATAAATAGTCAATATCAGAGAAGAATATCAGTAATTCCTGTCACCCTCCTCACATTTTCAAACCTCATTCAAGTTTTCTGTTTTTTTTTTTTTTTCCCGAGAATAATTATCAGTCACTACTCTCTCTGCTGCAGCCTATTTTTCTCTCTAAACTTTTGATTTTTATCTGCTTTTTCCCAAGAGAAACAGTCTTCAGGTGTCTGAGGCCAACTACAATAACAAATCCTCCCGATGGTTCAGTTATCATTTAACTAATATTTTACTGAGCACCAACTATGTGCCAAGCATTGTTCTAGGAGTTCAGGATACATAGTGAGCAAACATTTCTGTCTTTTTGGAGCTAACATTATTAAACAGGTGAAAAGGAGAAGATGTTATGGGAGAAAAGAGAACAAGAGAAAGGATGAGGAGCACGGGTTGCAAGTTTCAAAAGACTGGTAGTGGTGGTGATTATTTTTGGCCCATCTCCTAGCTGCTGAAGTTTTCTCTTTGGAATCCTCAATCCTAAATGCTTCAGGACAGACATTGTGTCCCTTATTTTAGGATTCCTGCTTCAGTTAGTTCATTAGAGTTGAGATAATCCTTGCTAAGCGCCCAGGATTAGAAATTTAGCCCATTAAAATGTGGCCCATTAAAAATATATAAATACTAAGCCATGAGAATAAGAAATATTATATGTGTGTTACCTACTTACATCTTTATACTTATTTCAATTCCTTGTTGATTAAAAGGACAACCTTCTTTCTCCTTTTTCATATCAGGATTTACATTAATCATGTTGCCTACTTGTCGTCCATTCACTTTATTAGGAAAATCATAGGAGTTGGGGAGGAAAAGTCAATCTTACACAATCAACCTGGCTGTTTCTGGCATTTTCAGGAGAAACAGAAGGAATGCAATTATTATTATTATTATCTATTTTTTCAGAAATGCAAAGAGAATTTTTTATTTACCCTCTATGACAACTTTCTTGTTTTCTCTGCCTTCTGAAGAGTTGACACCAGTGGGGAACTTCATCTGAAGTCAAGGAAATCAATCTTTTATTGAGATTTCAGGATCCAAACTTGCATAAACTGCTTTATTCAAACAGCTTTTCTGCCTTTGTTGAGTTGTAATCTTACCCTGCAGGACCAACCACATAATTTTTGGGGCCCAGTGAAAAATGAAATATGAGGCCCTTGTTCAAAATTAAGAATTTTGAGATGGCAGCAGCAGAGCATTAAGCCAAACATGGGGCCCTGCTGAATGGACCATGAAGCTGACCCTGCCTCCTATTCCTGTTCTAGAATCAGGTGTTTATTTGCTTTAAAATTCACAGGAAAAATCCAGTCCAATCAAAATATACAGTGATACTTTTCAGCCTTAATTTTATGAGAGAAACATTTTAATTATGTGTAAACTGAGAAATAAAACTAGCGAAGGATTTACCGGATGTATGAAATGGAGAAAACAGAAGCTCTTTTTGTTTAGTATAAATATGTAATTGAAAGAAAAAATTCTTAAAAAATAATTCACCTTAGAAATAATCTTGAGAGTACAACTCGAACACTTTCTTATTAAATACAATAATAGCTAAATTGTGATCTGCTTAACCAAGCTTCCCTGGTCTGCATATCATGTTCACATTCCAGAAAGCATTATGAAATAGAGGAATAGAAGAAACCAGATTTTCAGCACTAGTTTTTGGAAACAAGGGAGGTGAGGAAAATACATTTATTTTGGAAGACTGCCATGGGAATCATCTATTTAAGGTAAGTTTTCTGACTCACAATTGCAGTGATCTTGCTCATGATCATTATTAATATATGATTTATATTTAGGAGTATGTCCTGCATATTACATGATGTATTTAACTGTATACCGTACATCATGTAATAGTGATAGGATGTCACTATCATCATTTATATTTAGGGACATATCACTATTACATAATGTCTAATATGTCCATTGAAGCAAATACTCACCTTTGGCACTATCTAAGCAAAATTGCCAAAGGGAACTAAATTCGCATGGAGCAGTTCTGTTCTGGGAGAAAGGTACAAGGACACATACTCCTACATCCACATAGGGGCACACTCACTACTCATACCTACACATGTCATAATTTAGAGCAGGGGTTGGCAAATATGACCATCGGGTCAAATCTGGCCTGCAGCCTGTTTTGTATAAATAATGTTATATTGCCGGGCGCGGTGGCTCACGCCTATAATCCCAGCATTTTGGGAGGCTGAGGCTGGTGGATCACAAGGTCAAGAGATTGAGACCATCCTGGTCAACATGGTGAAACCCCGTCTCTACTAAAAATACAAAAATTAGCTGGGCATGGTGGCGCGTGCCTGTAGTCCCAGCTACTCGGGAGGTAGAGGCAGGAGAATTGCTTGAACCCAGGAGGCAGAGGTTGCGGTGAGCCGAGATCGCGCCATTGCACTGCAGCCTGGGTAACAAGAGCGAAACTCCGTCACAAAATAAATAAATAAATAAATAATGTTATATTGGAACATCACCACACTCATTAATTTACTTGTGTCTATGGTGTCTTTGCACTGCAAAGGCAGAGTCAAGTAGTTTCTGTGAATTCCAGAGAAACTTCTAGGATAATAAATATCTTAGAATATTTACTATTGACTTTTTATAGAAAAAAAATTGCCGATCCCTTGTTTACCATCATTTAACTGTTGAAATATTTTTCTAGTAGATGATTAAGCCTATAAAATACGTAATAAAAGACACATTGTTTATCCACATGTATTAATTCCTATTATACATATATATCACAAGGCAATGATTTTTACTATTTAACTGGCATAAAAACAGTATTGAGACTAGTTATTTTTCTCTAATTGTGACAAACAGGACTACACTGCTCTGTATTCCTGACATGATTGATTTGGTTCCCAGTTTGTCTTCTTTAATATGCAGGGCCCCCAGGTGGCTAAACAGTTGTATACTTTCCATTTAAAATTTCCGTAATCATTTTTGTGTGTATGTGAAAATCTAAAAATCGTGATAACTTACCTGGAGACCCTGTGGAAATCATTTTGCTTTGATTTTTCCAGTCAGTCATAGTAAATCAGCTACTGAATATATTTCCGTGTTAGGAGCTTTTTTTTATTCACAGTTTCAAAATTATGTGATTTACTTACCAATAACGGAGAATGAACTTAAAAGAGTAGTTTAAAAAATGAACAAAAATGTTAAGAATGTAACATAGAATTTAATTTTTCAACAGCTATTATTTACTTACTAAGATAAAATCAGTCAATTTACTTTCCTAGATCAAGTTTAAACCATACACACAGCAAGAGAGGTGAGGATATTTTCTCAACCAAAAAATAAAAGGGGGTGATTATAGAGACAGTATTTGTAGACTCACATCATATCTGGAAGATAATTATTTGAACTGGTAACTTTAAGAAAAACCTTGGGTGTGGAATCATCACTTTTTTGTTTGTTTGTTTTTTTGATATGAAGTCTTGCTCTGTCACCCAGGCTGGAGTACAGTGGCACCATCTTGGCTCACTGCAACCTCCGCCTCCTGGGTTCAAGCCATTCTCCTGCCTCAGCCTCTTTGGTAGCCAGGATTACAGGTGTGCACCACCGCGTCCAGCTAATTTTTGTATTTTTAGTAGAGATGAGGTTTCACCATGTTCCCCAGGCTGGCCTTGAACTCCTGACCTCGTGATCTGCCTGCCTCAGCCTCCCAAAGTTCTGGGATTACAGGTGTGAGACACCACATCTGACACCACTTAGTCTTTGTATATTCCTCCAGGTAAATTTATATCACCCTTCCTTGCCTTTTAGAAAGATTATTTTCCTTAAGCACAAAATAGTTATCAAAGAATGTTTATTACATATATATAAAGAATAAAGCATGATAATATTCACTATTAGAGAAAAGAACATTGCCATTGTCCTTGGCATTTCTGGTGCCCTTCCCCATCCCAGCTGGGTCTCTTCTCTCTCTCAGAAGCACCAATATTCTAAATGTCATTTCTCAGCCCTTTCTGCCCTTTTTATTTATTTATTGTTTTATGGTTCTAGGAAATTTTATCACATCTATAGATTCATGAGACCATAGCCATAATCAGAATCCAGTACTTTTCCATCATTGCAGATAAGTTCCTTCATGGTACTCCTAAAGAGCTATACTCTGCCCCAACCCTAAACCCTGGCAACCACAGACCTGTTCTTCATCACTACAATTCTGTCATTTTGAGAGTAGATTGGCTTTTTTCAATCAGCATAATGTCATTGGGGTTCACCAAAGCTGTCAGTTTATGAGTAGTGTGCTTTATGTCTGAGTGGTATTCCATTGTGCTGTAGTATTATAAAAAAGTACTATAGTTTACTTATCCATTCACCCTTGAAGAACATTTGGGCTTTTTTTCACCCCAGTTTTTGTGTGTTACAAATAAAGCTACTATCAAAATTCACATAAAATTTTTTTTGTGTGTAAATAAAAGTTTTCATTTCTTTAGGATAAATACCCAAGAGAACAATTTCTGGATTATATAGTAAGTACATATTTAATTTTATATGAAGATACTGAACTGCTTTCCAGAGATACTACCATTTCACATTCCCATCAGCAGTGTACTAGAGGTATGATTGTTCTACATCCTTGACTGCACTTAGCATTATCAGTATTTTTATGTTAGCCATTCTAATAGATATCTGTAATAAGTAATATAGGGGTATCTTATTGTAACTTTAATTTCCATATCTCTAATGGCTAATGATGTTGAATATCTTTTCCTGTGTTTATTTGCTGTCTGTATACAGTTTTTCCCCTGTATCTATAGTTTTACTTTTTGCAGTTGACTGCAGTTTGAAAATAGTAAGATATTTCAGAGAAAGAAAGAGACCAAATTCATATAAGCTTTTATTTCTCTATTGTTATAATGCTCCTATTTTATTATTAATTTTGTTAATTTCTTTGCTATGCCTAATTTATAAATGAAACTTTATCATAGATAGGTAAATATAGGAAAAAATCATAATTTGCAACCAGCCTTCTGTATCCACAGGTTCTGCATCTGTGGATTCAACCAACCATGGCTTACAAATGTAGTTAGGCCTGCAATGGTTGCCTCTGTAATAAATATATACAGACTTTTTTTGGTCATTATTTAATAATCTATACAAAATAACAACTATTACCATAGCATTTATAATATATTATGTAGTATAAGTAGCCTAGAGATAATTTAAGGTATATGGGAGAAAGTGCATAGGTTATATGCAAATACTATGCTATTTGATATAAATGGCTTGAACATTTGCAGATTTTACTAGCCACGGGGTGCCTAAGACAAATCTCCTGAGGATACTGAGGGGCGGTTTGTATGGAGGCTCTTGGAAGCTATCCTGTGCTGATAGTGAGGGGCTACAGTATACTCATGGGCAAAGTGTTCACTCAAATTTTTGGCTTGTTTTCTAATGGGATTTTACATGAAAAAATGCTCAAAATCATTAGTCATATAGGGAGATGCAAGTTATAAGGAGTTAGCACTACAAATCCACTAAGAAGGCTCAAATTGAAAAGACTTAAATGCAGTGTGGATGAAGATATGGAGCAACTAGAACTTTAATGCACTGCTGATGGGCATGTGAAATGGCTCAAGCACCTTTGAAAACAGTATGACAATTTATTACAAAGTTAACCATACAACCAGAAATGGAAACACATGTTTACACAAAAATGCCCATATTGCTTTTATTAAATTGTCAAAACCTGAAAACAAGCCAAATATCCATCAGCATATGAATGAAGAAACAAATTGTAGTATTTTTGTACAATGGGATACTATTTAGCAATAAAAAAGGAACAAATTACTGAAACTTGCAAAAACTTGGATGAATATAAAATACATTATGCTAAATAAAAGAAACACAAACTAGAAGAATATCTATTTTTATCATTTAATTTATAGAAAAGCCTATAGTACATAAAACTATAGTGCCTAAAAGCAAATCAATATGGGCTGGGAGAAGAAATGGGGAACCTAAACAAAGAAGAATGAGGATATTTTCATGACTGATGGAAATGTTCTGAATCTTGATTAAGATGGTTGTTACCCAGATGTGTACATTTGTCTGAACTCATTGAATTGTATATTTAAAATGGATACTATATATATATATATATATATATATGTATAAATTATAGCTCAATGGGGTGATTAAAAACACTTATTTTCAAAGTTATTTTTGAGATAAAGTGTTATATTAGATAATTCTGAGGCAGTCTAATTTTTCATCATTTACAGATAAATTTTCACTTCCGCCTACTTTCTGAAAAGGTCTTTTTTCTTCATTTTTGTAAATTAGTACATATTTACATCTGAATCTCTTTTCATGAATTTTGTTGGTGCTTTCATAATGCCTTCAATCCGAAAGATCTGTAAAGTTGTATTTTCTTTGTTCTCTATTTTTTTTCTTCTGTCTCTTTCCTCTGCCATTATTTTGTTCCAGTAATTTTGATCTCTCCTCTTGGAACATTATATATTGTTTAATTCTCTGCTATTCCCATCTTTACTATTTTTTTAAATCTCTCTACCATTCCGAGAGCTTCTTAAGTTTCTTCACACTGTCTCCATTTTCCTGAGACCCAATAGTGCTTCTTACACTAGCACTGGAGTATATTTTAGTTTTGAATTATAGCTTCAGTTTTTTTATATCCTTTCTTTGTCTTACACTATTACCTTTTATTTTCTCTTATATGTCTTTCATCATGGCTTTTACTCTGTTTCTCCAAACCCAACACTTTCATTTGTTTATTTCTATAATTTTATTCTGGTTGTTCATCAGAAATAATTTTTAGAGTGGTTTCTTGTGTCTGTTGAGGTTCTTCTGGTGCATACAACAGAAACTGATTCTAAATTAAGGAAGAAGAATCACCTTCAATGGCTCACAGAACCAGGGGGACTGGAAGGAGCCAAGGTAGCAGGCTGATGGTAGGAATCATGAATATTACAGCGATGAAAATCTCCAACCACTCTTCAACACTAAAATGCCAGGCAGGGGTACCTAGTTGATTTCAATTGAGTCAGATAACTGCCTCTTGACTAGAAACCAGCAGGACCTCCCACATACAGTCGCAAGGTATTGTCTCCAATAGAAAAATATGAGTTCCTTAAATATAAAAAGATCTCTTATGAAAGGAAGTAGATTTTTGGTCACCAAACCCAACAGATATTCATTATAATCTTCTGAATTATTGGGACAGTATTTCTCTATCTTGTCCTGATGTCTGTCTTCATAAGTATCTTGCTTCCTGTTTTTGCTGTTTTCTTGTTTATTCATCCTATAATGAAGGGAGATCTCTGCAGACCCAGTATTTGCCAGTGGACATAGTAAAAGGCCTTTACTCCTGTGTTAATCCCTGTTGATTCATTGATAGTCTGATTCAGCAGAGTGGATGAAAATTCACAGTCCCAAGAATTTAGTGCTTTGAAGCTTTAAAAAGATTTCCACTCTTTTACACTTTTGACTAATTTACAGGAATTAAGCTTGTCATGATGGAAAGGGACATAGCTCCTTCCTCCCTTTACTCTATTGTTACGGTGGAGTTGAAACTGTCTAGTGAATATAGAAGGATTTCTACTGGGATGCATTTCTCTAGCCACCTCTTATAGCAGTGGGTCTGTGGCTGATGCTTCTAAATGGTACAGGGCTGGGTTACTGAATCAGAGGACAGGCAGAAGAGCAGCTCAAATAGGAGAGTCTGTCTAGTTCCCTTCAGGCTGGTTCGTCGGCTTGTTTTCTGCTGCTAAAGCCTGTGCCGGTAGCCCAAGATGAATCAAAATTCACTTGTAGGTTTTGTATTAGTAGATCTTTCTTACACTTTTAAAATGTTTTTTAGTGTCATTTTTTATCTTTTAATGATTTTATAGATGCTTTATCAGAATATTAGAAGAAATATCAGTAACCACCATTTAATAGATTCTATTTGTTAGATACACTATGCATAATAGAATATGCATTTATCATATATTCTATTTATTAAAGTAGCAATGTATTTAAGCATTAGATATTTAAACAGTCCCTTGTTTGTTTCCTGTGTCAATTAGAGGTACCTTCAGGTTTACAAAGGAAGATGGGAAATGAAAAGTTTCTCTATGAGAGTCTTTTGGAGTTTGCCTACTTTGTCTGACTTCCACCCTAGCTAATACTTTCATTGATTCATTCAGCAAACACTTATCCCCAAACAGGCCTGTGATCAGCTCTTCTGGAGGCTGATCGCCATCTATAACAAGTGATTGGACTCCAAGTGGGTAGAGACATTTATTTTTTCAAGAATAAGGATTTAAGAATTTATTTGCGATACATTCACAAAATTACTTCAATCAAATGGCATGTTTGTGCCATTGTCTTCCTTATAATGATATTAAAACATGTTCTATTTAATATTAGAAGTGTGATGGTTTTTCTGAATAAATATAATTTCTATAGAGGTTTATCATAACTAGGGCTGTTTATGAAACTGCGGCTACAAGAAAACAGGCTAGCACACTCATACCAAGATGGATGAGAGAACAGCAGTGAACAAAGGGAAAAGGCCGGTTTTTGTGTTTTCCCTGACTATTCAAAAGTATCTAATATAATTTGTTCCAGTGCTGAGGACAATCAGAATCTATATCTCTAAACTCTTTCACTGAAGTAGGCTCTAAGCAAAGGAAAAAAGACAAGGTATAACTCAGAGAAAAATTTAATCCATTCATCAAAATTAAGCCACATGAATAAATAAAGGTAGGCATAAAGAAGAGAGAAAATGTATTTCATTTTTATCTTTTTCCTCCAAGTGGAAGTCAAATGCATGGGAAAAAACTCAGCACATTTCATTTCTGGTGTTTTTGAAATCATTTATTGAAACTGCAAATTATTGCTTTGCATCTTAACATCAAGCTCTGAAAGTGATTGTTGTTTATTCTGGAAGTCTGGTTTTTAAAAATTCTTTCTTGTCAAAGAGGAATAAATCCTGACAGGCAGATGACAAGAACCAGTGCTCCTTTTTATAGAGAAGGGTCTATAAAATCAAAATGCTCCTGAGTAAAAAAGGGACCTCCAAAGGGACTTTATTAAACACATCTTATGGTGACATTCAGTATATCACTTTGGAGGGCTAGTTAGGCGGTAACCATATTGGAGACCTATTATTGTGTTCTGCACCATAATAGATATCAAAATAATAAGGATTTGACATATTTCACTTGGAAGAAGTCAAGCGCCCTGAAGGTTTTCTGAGTTGACTGACATCTGACAGGGACTCCCTAATCCCTTCCCTCTAAATAACTGCCTGTGATCTCAGGGTTTTGACCCTGCATTTGTCTGCTTTTTGTGAGTTTCTCAATAGAAAGATGCTATGAGGTGTGTGTGTGTGATATGGGGATTGGCTCACAAAGACAAGGTTGTACAGGGTTTATGTAACGACGTGTTTTCATAAAGTCCACAACCCTAATATCCAGGCAGAGATATAAGATCAATTTTTTCTTAAAGAAGAACATCTTATTATTTTTTCAAAACGCTTGGAAATCTATGAATACTAAGGCCAGATTAAATGAAAGAAATACTTCTTGTGTTGGTTTTATTTTTACTCTATTATTTCCAGTGGCTTTTGAAAACATTCTGCTTCATTTGAAAGCATTCCTTTGGCCATGGCACATGAGAGAGAGAGAAGACCTATTGCAAAACCGATTAAAAATTACTTAATCTTAATTCATAAAATCTTAGATGAGAAGCAACCTTTAAGATCATCAGTCCAATCTCTTCTGAAGATAATCATCTAGCCTCGCTTGAGCATTTCCAGTGATTAGAAACTCATTATGTTTTAGAGTCATTCTCTTTGGGGAAATTACTAGAAGCTCTCTCTTATCTTGAGAATAAATCTGCATACCTGTAATTTCTACATCTCAGAGCAACACAACGAAGAAGATTAATCATTTCATTTAAAAATAGTTATCTTAGACCTCTTCAAATGTTTGAAGAAAGTGTTCATGTCCTCACCTGAGTCTCTACCTCAACCTCTTTCCCAAGGTTAAACACATTCACCTCCTCTAACCATTTCTCACAATTTTATCATAGCAATAACCTCTGGACAAAATAACAGTGTCTCTCTACAAATTCCAGTTTAGTTTTGGCCAAGTAAGAGCATTTTGAGTTCTCAACCCTGCCAATGCATTTGAATTGACTGGAGAACCCTGACAAATTTTACTTCCTTTGTGTACATTTGATTTCAATTGCTACGGGATGAGGCCCAAACATTAGACTTTTCTAATGTAAAAGAAGTAAGAACCCCTTCTACTGAAATCATCTGAGTTCCAGGCACGGCTTTAGAACTGGGAGCAAAGCTAGTTAATAAATGTATGACCAGGCCCAGCTGAATTTTGAGCAGCCTATCTAAGCATTTCAGAAGATGATATTTACCGTTTACATGCTTACACAAAGCCTGGCATCAGGCTAAGCATGAACTACTTAAAATACAAAATAATAAATAAGAGCCTGATGCTCAGAGCAACTAAGTGACATGACCAAGATGATATTGGCCAGAACGAAGAGGCAAGGAGATTTCATGCTAGGCTATAGGGATCTTGAGCCAACCTCCTTTTAGATACATTGGTTTTGATTCCATTATTGGCTCTCCTAGAACAGGGCCTGAAATGGAAATGGTGGCTTTAGGACCATAAGAGTCACTTGTTCTCAGGCTGCTGGCAAGCCTAATGTGAGAGAATGCACAGTGAAGCCCTTTGCTATCTAGATTACTGAGGCAGTCCTGGGTAGGGTGAGCCTCTCCCACTAGTGCCCTTGCCCTGCATCCTTGCCCACCAAGTATCCTAAATACAAGAGGTAAACCTAGAAGTGGAGGACAATGCTGTTCAGAGGCTGAGTGGCCTAGTTACAAGGACATGTAGCACAGAGGAAGCCACGAGGGCTTGGTGACACTACCACAGCCTTCATGTTCATTCTCCTTTGATGCTTCAAACCAGAGCAGCAGGACTTTCTCGAAGTATGTGAGAAAAAAAATGAACGGGCTCTTAGAACTGATTAAAGAGACAGATCAAACTGACATACTGAGTGTTCATTCCCAGGATCCTTATACAGCTGAAGAACTATCCGGTACATATATATCAACTATGTTCAATACTATTCATTGCGGTCTGATCATCCCACACAAACCACTTCCTCAGGACCTGTCCTTCATCCCTGGCATCCCAAGCCCCGTGCAGGTTCCCATGGAGCTTTTGTAGTAAGGGCAGTCATGAGAAAGCTTGGAGCCTCTGGAGGACCATTTTATTTTACTTACTTTTGTCATGTTATTTTATTATCATTTATTATTATTATTATTATTTAATATATATTTTTATTGCACTGTAGGTTCTGGGGTGCATGTGCATAACATGCAGGATTGTTGCATAGGTACATACATGGCAATGTGGTTTGCTGCCTCCATCCACATCACCTATATCTGGCATTTCTCTCCATGTTATCCCTCCCCAACTCCCTGCCCCCCACTGTCCCTCCTCTAGTCCCCACCACAGACCTCAGTGTGTGATGCTCCCCTCCCTGTGTCCATGTGTTCTTATTGTTCAACACTCGCCTATGAGTGAGAACATGTGGTGTTTGATTTTCTGTTCTTGTGTCAGTTTGCTGAGAATGATGGTTTCCAGATTCATCCATGTCCCTACAAAGGACACGAACTCATCGTTTTTTACGGCTGCATGGTATTCCGTGGTGTATATGTTCCACATTTTCCTTGTCCAGTCTATCATCCATGGGCATTTGGGTTGGTTTCGGGTGTTTGCTATTGTAAACAGTGCTGCGATGAACATTTGTGTGCATGTGTCTTTATAATAGAATGATTTATAATCCTTTGGATATATACCCAGTAATGGGATGCTGGGTCAAATGGAATTTCTACTTCTAGGTCCTTGAGGAATCACCACACTGTCTTCCGCAATGGTTGAAATAATTTACACTCCCATCAGCAGTGTAAAAGTGTTCCTAATTCTCCACATCCTCTCCAGCATCTGTTGTCTTCAGATTTTTTAATGATCGCCATTCTAACTGGCATGAGATGGTATCTCAATGTGGTTTTGATTTGCATTTCTCTAATGTCCAGTGATGAGCATTTTTTCATGTTTGTTGGCCTCATATGTGTCTTCTTTTGAAAAGTGTCTGTTCATATCTTTGGCCACTTTTGAATGGGTTTGTTTGTTTTTTTTCTTGTAAATTAGTTTAAGTTCCTTGTAGATTCTGGATATTAGCCATTTGTCAGATGGGTAGATTGAAAAAATTTTTTCCCATTCTCTTGGTTGCCAGTTCACTCTAATGATTGTTTCTTTTGCTATGCAGAAGCTCTGGAGTTTAATTAGGTCCCATTTGTCTATTTTGGCTTTTGTTGCCATTGCTTTTGGTGTTTTAGTTATGAAGTCCTTGCCTATGCCTGTGTCCTGAATGGCTTCGCCTAGGTTTTCTTTTAGGGTTTTCATAGTGTTAGGTCTTATGTTTAAGTCTTTAATCCATCTGGAGTTAATTTTAGTGTAAGGTTTCAGGAAGAGGTCCAGTTTCTGCTTTCAGCACAGTTTTCCCAACACCATTTATTAAACAGGGAATCCTTTCCCCATTGCTTATTTTTGTCAGGCTTGTCAAAGATCAGATGGTAGTAGATGTGTGGCATTGCCTCCAAGGCCTCTGTTCTTTTCCATTGGTCTATGTCTCTTTTTTGGTACCAGTACCATGCTGTTTTGATTACTGTAGCTTTGTAGTGTAGTTTGAAGTCAGGTAACATGATCTTTGTTCTTTTTGCTTAGAATTGTCTTGGCTATGTGGGCTGTCTTTTGGTTCCATATGAAGTTTAAGGTGTTTTTTCCAGTTCTGTGAAGAGGGTCATTGGTAGCTTGATGGGAATAGCATTGAATCTATAAATTACTTTAGTCAGTATGGCCATTTTCACAATGTTGATTCTTCCTAACCATGAACATGGAATGTTTTTCCATCTGTTTGTGTCCTCCCTTATTTCCTTGAGCAGTGGTTTGTAGTTCTCCTTGAAGAGGTCCTTTATATCCTTTGTTAGTTGTATTCCTAGGTATTTTATTCTCTTTGTAGCAATTGTGAATGGCAGTTCATTCTTGATTTGCCTCTCTTTAAGTCTGTTATTGGCATATAGGAATGCTTGTGATTTTTGCACATTGATTTTGTATCCTGAGACTTTGCTGAAGCTGCTTATCAGTTTCAGGAGATTTTGAGCTGAGACAATGGGGTCTTCTAAATATAGAGTCATGTTGTCTGCAAATAGAATTTGACTTCCTCCTTTCCTAGTTGAATACCCTTTATTTCTTTTTGTTTCCTGATTTCTCTGGCTAGAACTTCCAATACTATATTAAGTAGGAGTGCTGAGAGAGGGCATCCTTGTCTAGTGCCAGATTTCAAAGGGAATGTGTCTAGTTTTTGCCCATTAAGTATGATATTGGCTGTGGATTTGTTGTAAATAGCTTTTATTAATTTGAGATATGTTCCATTGATACCTAGTTTATTGAGAGTTTTTAGCATAAAGTGCTGTTGAATTTTGTCAAAGGCCTTCTCTGCATCTATTGAGATAATCAAGTCGTTTTTGTCTTTGATTCTGTTTATGTGGTGAATTACATTGATAGACTTGTGTATGTTGAACCAGCCTTGCATCCCTGGGTTGAAGCCTACTTGATCTTGATGGATAAGCTTTTTGATGTACTGTTACAATTGGTTTGCCAGTATTTTATTGAAGATTTTTGCATGTATGTTCATTATGGATATTGGCCTGAAGTTTTCTTTTCTAGTTGAGTCTCTGCCGGGTTTTGGTATCAAGATGATGTTGGTCTTATATAATGATTTGGGAAGGATTCCCTCTTTTTGGACTGCTTGGAATAGTTTCAGAAGGAGTGGTACCAGCTCTTCTTTGTATGTCTGGTAGAATTCGGCTGTGAACCCATCTGGACCTGGGCTTTTTTTGGTTGGTAGGCTATTAATTGCCTCAACTTCAGCCCTTGTTATTGGTCAATTCAGGCTTTCAAGTTCTTCCTGGTTTAGGCTTGGGAGGATGCAAGTGTCCAGGAATTTATCCATTTCTTCCAGGTTTACTGGTTTATGTGCATAGGGTTGTTTGTAGTAATCTCTGAGGGTAGTTTGTATTTCTGTGGAATCAGTGTTGATATCCTCTTTATTGTTTTTTATTGCATCTATTTGATTCTTCTCTCTTTTCTTTTTTATTAATCTGGCTAGTGGTCTGTCTAGTTGGTTGACCTCTTCAAAAAAAAACCAGCTCCCGCATTTATTGATTTTTTGAAGGGTTTTTTTGTGTATCTGTCTCCATCAGTTCTGCTCTGATCTTAGTTATTTCTTGTCTTCTGCTAGCTTTTGAATTTTTTTGATCTTGCTATTCAGCTCTTTCAATTTTGATCATAGGGTGTCAATTTTAGATCTTTCCTTGCTTCTCATGTGGGCATTTATTGCTACGAATTTTCCTGTAGACACTGCTTTAAATGTGTCCCATAGATTCTGGTATATAGTGTCTTCATTCTTGCTGGTATCAAAGAACATATTTATTTCTGCCTTTATTTCATTGTTTATCCAGTCAACATTCAAGAGCCAGTTGTTCAGTTTCCATGAAGCTGTGTGGTTCTGAGTTAGTTTCTGAATTCTGAGTTCTAACTTGATTACACTGTGGTCTGAGAGACTGTTTGTTATAATTTCAGTTCTTCTGCATTTGCTGAGGAGTGATTTACTTCCAATTATGTGGTCAATTTTAGGGTAGGTGTCATGTAGTGCTGAGAAGAATGTATATTATGTGGATTTGAGGTGGAGAATTCTATAAATGCCTATTAGGTTTGCTTGGTCCAGATCTGAGTTCAAGTCCTGGATATGCTTGTTAATTTTCTGTCTCATTGATCTGTCTAATATAGTCAGTGGAGTGTTAGTCTCCCACTATTATTGTGTGGGAGTCTAAGTCTGTCTGTAAGTCATTAAGCGCTTGCTTTATGTATCTGGGTGCTCCTGTATTGGGTGTGTATATATTTAGGATTGTTAGCTCTTCTTGTTGCATTGATCCTTTTACCATTATGTAATGCCCTTCTTTGTCTGTTTTGATCTTTGCTGCTTTAAAGTCTATTTTATCAGAGACTAGGCTTGCAACTCCTGCTTTATTTTTGGTCTCCATTTGCTTGGTAAATCTTCTTCCATTCCCTTATTTTGAGCCTATGTGTAACCTTGCAAGTAAGATGGGTTTCCTGGATACAGCACACCAATCGGTTTTGACTTTTTATCCAATTTGCCCGTCTGTGTCTTTTGATTGGGGCATTTAGCCCATTTACATTTAAGGTTAATATTGTTATGTGTGAATTTGATCCTGCCATGTTGATGCTAGCTGGTTGTTTTGCCCATTAGTTGACACAGTTTCTTCATTGTGTCATTGCTCTTTGCCAATTGGGACATTTTTGGAGTGGCTGGTACTCGTTGTTCCTTTCTGTGCTTAGTGCTTCTTTCAGGAGCTCTTGTAAGGCAGGCCTGGTGTTGATGAAATCTCTGAGTAATTGCTTGTTGGTAAAGGATTTTATTTCTCCTTTGCTTATGAAGCTTAGTTTGGCTGGAGATGAAATTGTAGGTTGAAAATTCTTTTCTTGATGGATGTTGAATATTAGCCCCCACTCTCTTCTGGCTTGTAGGATTTCTGCCAAGAGATCTACTATGAGTCTCATGGGCTTCCCTTTGTGGGTAACCCAGACTTTTTCTCTGGCTGCCCTTAGCATTTTTTTCCTTCATTTCAACCCTGGTAAATATGACGATTATGTGCGTTGGGGTTCCTCTTCTTGAGGAATATCTTTGTGGTGTTCTCTATATTTCCTGGACTTGAATATTGGCCTGCCTTGCTATGTTGGGGAAGTTCTCCTGGATAATATCCTGAAGAGTGTTTTCCAGTGTGGATTCATTCTCTCCATCACATTCAGTTATACCTCTCAAATGTAGATTAGGTCTTTTCATATAATCCCATATTTCTTGGAGGCTTTGTTCATTTATTTTTGCTCTTTTTTCTGTAATTTTCCCTTCTCATTTTATTTCATTGAATTGATCTTCAATCTCAGATATCCTTTCTTCTTCTTGTGGATTCGGCTATTGAAACTTGTGTATGCTTTACGAAGTTGTCATGCTGTGTTTTTCAGCTGCATCAATTCATTTATATTCTTCTCTAAGCTATTTATTCCCATTATCATTTCATCAAACCTCTTTTCAAAGTTCTTAGTTTCTTTGCATTGGGTAGAACATGTTCTTGTAGCTCAGAGAAGTTTGTTATTAACCACTTTCTGAAGCCTGTTTCTGTCAGTTCATCAGACTCATTCTCCATCCAGTCTTGTTGCCTTACTAATATCTAACTTTAACCTTATGTGTCACCCTGAGTGAGCCCAGTCCACTGACAGAACCATGAGAAATAATAAAAGCAATTTTGTTTCAAGTTACTGAATTTTTCATTGGGGGTGGGATTAGTGGAGGAATTGTTACAGTGTATTAGATAATTGGAATATCTATTTGGGTTTTAGGGATGGTTTCTTAGAGTTAGAAGAGGGTCACTTATATGAGACCTTCTTATTGTATACAAGAAGTTCACTTATTTTGAGTTAGAGGATGAGTTTGAATTATCCACAAGAGAAAGTTAAAGAAATGATAAGTGCAAAAAGAGCCTTTCATTTTCATCTTCAGGAAAGTGAAAGCAATTTAGCTTTACTGAATGTAAAATAATAATAAGGAAAGCTAGAAAATTGGGTCCATTGTTCAAAGAGGTTTCTGTGTATTGTGTTGAGGATCTGGTGTCTTTAAAGTGGTCTTAATTGTTCTTAGAAAGCTAACAGTCTTAAGTCATCAGCTAATTGCATAATAACGAACATAGGGGTTCATCCAAGTTGTTTCCAAATATGTCAATTGGCTTTGCTCAGGCTCATTCATTCATTTGTCCAATAATGTTTTGAGCTCTTACTAGGCGCTAGGTGGTAAAGGGCTCAGAAAACCAATAAGTCATGTTTCCTTTCCCTCAAATGCTTAGAGTGTCTTTGATATTTAAATGCAGAGGAAAAAGTTAAAAAAGACACAGATCACAGATGATATGTTGAAAATTACGCCTTCTGAATACTCTAAGAGTTAAGAGAAGAAAACGTGATTGTGGATTCCCATGCAAGAGGGTGTTCTTGAGCAAATAGGTTCACTTCCCAATGTGCACAAAAGCCAATAGTAATGACACTGGCTTTTGAGAAAAGAAAAGCTCTACTGCAAAACCAGTCCATAAGAAGACAGTAAGTAGTCAAGATCAAATCTGTCTCACAGGTTTGGGGTCTGGGGCAAGTTTCAAGGAATCACAGGACAAGGGAAAGAATTTAGGGATGTTGGCTTGGCAGGGTCTGATTGGAGGGCTTAACATTTGACTATTTATGGTATGGCACACTGAGGCAGATTTTAGCCTCACATCTTCCAGGCCAGTGGACACCTTGCTTCTGAAAGAGTTCTGGTGTTCAGGTTCTGGTCAGTCCCAGTCTTGGTTCCGAGGGAAGGAATTGCTGGTCCTAGGTATTGTTAGAGGTCAAAGCTTTTTGTATTGTGTGTGTCCAGGCTATATGACTTGTTTTTGGCTCTGTTACAGCTACCAGATAACACAACATTTTGTTATCAACATAGTAGACTAAGCTTGGGCGGGTCCCATGGTCACAAAGGGATTGTAGTTACTTATATATATCTTGGGATGGAACTAACACTATCCCAAGCCAGCCCTACAGCAATACTCACTTTCAAAAAAGACTGATCAGGTATTTTATAAAATAATAATCATGAAAGTAAACAACTTTCATTAACTATGTGTTAAGCACCAGTCTAAGTGCTTTAAATATTTTAACTCCCTGAAAGACGATTGTATGTGGTAGTAATAGTGATATTATCACCAATTTAGAGAGAGGCTATAGATTCATTAACTTGTCTATGGTCATATAGCAGTAGGTGACAGCACTGGGATTTGAACCCAGTTGCTACCACTAGCCAGCAAACTACTGCCTCTTATTATTATACTGTGGGATTTATCTGAATGTGTTTTATGAAAGAGATTTTTAATGACAAGTTGATAACCTACTTTTGCTTTCTTTGTATGCTAGCTATGGGCGATTTTAAAAAAATAACAGAAATATTATATAGTCAAACCATCATCTATCAGTCTATTATTTGGCTATTTTGCACGGTTACTATCTTTTACCTTAATTGCATAACATAGTATATATCTTATATACATCTGTTAGTAATGTATAAGATGGAACTAAATTGATTTTTATTGCTATGGATACTTTTTGATAAGTAAAATAGAATCAGAATTTTATTTCATCGATGGGGGACAGTAACCCAAATATTTGATTCAGCTCTGAAAACTGAAATGCATGAATACTGCTAGTTGAAAGCATGTCTGTAGCATAGTTTTTACCTTTCTTTTGTTCTTGTTTGAACTTCATCCAATTTGGCCAATTTAACCTGACAGAAAGTGGCTTTCAGTGAAAAAAATGTAGGTGAAGAAAGAGCAGACAGCTGTGGCAAGAGAGAGCGAGGTTTGGAATCGCTTTTGCTTGGGTAGTAAGGTAGAGCAGAGGCCGTCCCCAGAGACCCCACACACACATCACAAGGTCCCCAGAGACCCCACACACATCACAAGGAGGGCATCTGCATGACTGGCTGAGTTGCTGTTTCTTTTGTTTTGATTTCCCCCACTCCCCCACCATGTCCCAGCCCCAACAAAGCCATATTCAGTGAGTGCTCTTAAGAAAATTACAGCCTCATTAGTTTACAAAGACAAAGGAACAAACAGACCAGTACTTGGTAACTTCTCATCTTTAAATAGGCCAGACCCACAGAGATGAATTCTTTGGAACATGCTGATAGAACAACAATAAAAATAGCAGCTACCATTTATTAAGAATATGTTATATGCCAGGCCCTGGTCTAAGCATTACTTCCTTTATTCTTCAAAGCAACCTCATGAGGTAGGAGCTATCACAACTCTATCTACAAACTGTAACAACTGGTTCAGAGATTGTCAGTAACTCGTGAGGGCCACAAAGTTGATAAGGATTCATGTCAGGACTTGAACTGGCTAGGTTCTGAGAAGAGTAATGTGTGACTCTCTTAGGACATTGTTTGTCAAAGGTAGGTAAGAATGCCTGTTTTTGTTTATTTTATTTATTTTTGTGTCTGATGCTTGGAAAATTTCCTTCTCTCTGAATTTGGCAATGTCACACTCATAGTTCAACTTAGATGCATTTTTACCTCTCTATTTGGTGGCCCTTGTTGGGAATGGTAAACTCTCATTGAAGTCACTGTTGGTGATAGTTGAATAAGTCTAGCAGGGGCTGGGAAAACAGAGTTGGCTTCCTAATGAGTGGTGATGAAAGCAGGGCAGAAGAACACACATGTGGAACTGGAAACCCTGTCCCTCACTGTGGCAGTTATGGAACCAGTGCTCCTAACAGACTCAAAGCATTTGGGTAATTTTGCAGGATGCGAATATTTAAACAATATTTTTTCCTGCCTATTTTGCATGATGCTAATTTAAAAAATCGTATCTTTAAGATTTCCCAAAACGCCATTCTGAGATTTTCTTAGTCCCAATTAAGATATCACATGGCATTAATGGATTTTTTTTTAAAGACTGTTTTGAAGGTGCTTAGGTTTTAAAACGTACAATATTTTCTGTTCTCCATCCTTCTCTCATTTCCCCTCTTGGCATTTTGGGATCCAGCAGGCACCCTCTTGACATCAGACCCAGAATATGTGTATTAGTGACAGCTGCCAAGGGAATAAAGTGGACGCAACAGATGTGGCGACAGCCGGAGTGGACTCAGTTCATTTTGAATTGTTTTTCAAGTGAGGCTCTGCCAGACAGCTCAGAGACCTCATCATGTGTTTTTGTTTTTGTTATTGTTGTGTTAGTTAAAAGGCTAAAGGTACATTTGTACATGAATAAAGAAGTCTTAGAAAAATTTCAAAAATGTAATATTTTCATCTGAAGACCTACATTTAAAAGAGAGGGCTTCCTAGCATGCCTAGTTTCCAAGACATATGTAACTGTCTATGTTGACTACATCTCAAGTTATTGACCATGGCAGAGCTTTCCTAGATAAATTTCCCTAAAAAGAAAGTCAACAAATCTTTTAAATCCTCAGCCTCCTGACCACTTCAGCTGGAACTTTGGGGACCAAGCCTGAGCTTAGTTTCCATTTAATCCATCTGGGGCTTAGCCTACCCATCTGGATTTTAAAAGGCTCCCCAGGTAGCTCTATTATATAACCAAGGATGAGAGCCACTAATCTGGAAAGATTTCCTGAAGGCAATCATGATGCCCTAAACCCTTCTGACAGGTTTATCATTAGTTGGGGCTAAGCAAGAAGCCTATGGAGAAGGAGATTGGATCCACAGCTGTCATCATCATTTCCTATCAGTGTGACTTTGTTTAACCTCTGTGCTTTGGTGTCCTACTTTTAAAATTATAATAATAGCACCTATCTGTGGGGTTGCTGTTAAAACTAAATGAGATCATTCATGGAAAGTATCTAGCACAGAACCTGGTGTTTAGTAAGTGCTTAATAAAGATTGGCTTTCTGATGTGCCTCTCCTTGTCATTCTATTGAGGCCAGCCACATTTGTGAACACCTCTGTGTACACCCACACATATATATTTATATTTAATATTTATGTTGACTTCTTCCTAGGAAATGGGTTATGATCTAGATAAAATGGAAATTCTTAATAAATACTTGTTGACTTGAAATGGATAATGAGGCTGATGTCCAGTCTCTGGTGGGAAATACTATGGCTGGAGGGACATTAACACAGAGAGGACAGGAACATTATCTAGTCTTTACCTCACAGTTTCCTTTACATGTGTTTATTTCTGGGTAACAAAAAAATTCTAAGATATCCCTTCAGAATGAAGAAAAACAGTACTTTTTGGCATCATACAATACCCTCCGGTTTTGGCCTTCAGATGGATTTTATGTGGAGTAGATGGGCACTTTACTTGTATTGGTTTGACACATTTGGGTTTCATATCAGATTTCAATGGAAAAAAATCATTTTTCTGTCAGAGAATTTTGATGATCATTTCTAGTCTACCTTTCTCTATAGGTGGGGAAACAAAGGCCCTAGCAAGTTAAGTGATCTGCCAAGTTATCCCTGCAAGAAAGTGACTGAACTGGGTGGTGTCCTAGGTTCTCCTGGTCTCCCCTCTAGAATTCCAGTCTTTCCTGGATAGTCTATGGTGGTGTTTATCTGACTTTAATGCAGGTAAGCTTCACTTGGGGATCTTGTTGAAATGCACATTCTGATTCAGTAGGTCTGGGCCAGATCTGAGTCTTCATTTCTTACATGCTCTCAGTTGTCAGAATAAAACAGCCCTTTAAATGTTAGCAGTGACTTCCTAGTACGTGGCTTAGGTGCTGTGCAGACCTAAGATTCGCCTCTTACTGGCACGTTTTCAATCTCCTACCTTTACTAACATGGATGCTTTTATTTGCAATGAGTCTCCTCTTCTTTCCACTGATCAGAGCCCCATGATTCAGCCAAGGCTTCCCTTACTATCTCAGTGCCACTCATCTTCTCTCAATTCTTACAAATTAATATTTAATTATTTTCTTGATGTTTTCATTATTTTGTATGTGTTAACTTCTTTATAACTAGATCATAAGCCCCTTTAGATGAGAATTATAGCCTGACTTTTTATATGTGTAAATGGTTAATAAATATGTGTAGGCTAAGAAAATCTGCCCATGTCAGTCTGAGTGATGCACAGTGAATTGCTGACTTCCTTGTTTGTGAGTGTATCCTAAAATAAACACCACTGTCATTATTGTCATCAACACTGCTTTATTATTATCACCTCTCTTTCCTCAGGTAGTCCTCTGGGTCCCTGCACAATGATGATTTTCTGTAGAATTTCTAAAACACCATTTGCTTTACTCAGTTGGTTGTAGTCAGTTGTTGCTTAGCAATAATAATGACACATTGAGAATCATCTGATGGGCTTTGAACACCCTGAGCAGAGGCTAGCCAAGGGCAGCTGCTTGTTTAATTGTGGCCTCCAGTCATCACCAGGAGAGTGTAGTGCCAATGAGAGAAGAAAAGCTTTGTAACTGCCACAAAATGTGTTTAAATCACATTTTTGATACAAATTCACATTAAAAAAATTAAGTAGTAATAAAATCTTTAATATGCAGACCATTTTCATGGCCTTGAAACAATAGACATACAGACCTGGCCTGAAAAAACATATCCTCGCCAAGAGCCTGTGAGATTATTTGACCATGTGTGTGGCTCCTGCCTTCCAGAATTCTCTGTGGGTGCTGGATGGGGACGACCGTGGCACTGATGGCTGCATAAGCACCTGAGGAATGGCTGTTTGAAAAAAGTCATTTAAAAACGGAGTTGTTTGTGAATCATTGGAGTTTATGTTAGTGGCCCATATATATGACTCAGAATATATTAATTACGTTCCTATGCCTGGGGCCTTTCATGTCTAGTTTAAGTCTACAGTGGATCACAAGTGCCAAGTTATAAAATCCTGAAAATAAGGGTTTCTCTTAGAAACCTTGGAACTGTATGCTAGCAATTAGAAATACTGACTAATGCTCTGGATGACCTCATCATCTTTTTTCTTTTTCAAGTTCCACAGCTTTATGGTCATGTTGCAATTAGTGATGTAGTGATAGGATGTGTATAGAATGTTGCCGCTACTGATGACTGTTTCTATTGTCATCCTGATAATATTGTTGTTACTTCATAGAACATTAAGGCCCTCAAGTTTCCTAGGTTTAGGACTGAACAACTCCAGGAATCTGAAAGATAATACAAATAAAGAGAACGATGGACATAATCCCAAAGAGAGAGAAAGGAGTTGGGAATGGAGGATGCATATTCTAATAACTCACCATCACCACATGAAATATACAACACAGAGATAAGTTCATGGCTCTCTAAGATTAAACAGTTCTTGGGAGGCTCACATATTAGGAAGGATGTTGGAAAGACTATGGCCAGTGACATTTCATTTTGGCAATTTTAGTGCTTGATATTTTAAAGAATTATCCTAATTAGATGTAGTTAATTCATACTTAAGTTGACTTTGTATGAAGTCAACTTTGAAGATTCTTTTCTGTGGTTCTCTGGCTTCCATTGATTTTAGAACAAATAATCAAACATTTTAAATAACATCCATCAGCAGGTAGGGTTCTTGAATTTTGAAAATGAGATATGAAGAGTGACAGACTATATGTCGATAAAAAATCCCCAAATGAATTGAAGTTTGTTTTCAACTATGAGCTCCACTTGGCTAGAAAATGATATTTATTGTTACTGCTATGGTTACACTTGCTCCCCTTTTACTGTACTCATTTCTGGAATGTCAAGGCCCTAGAGTGCTGGCATGTTGGTGTATATGGACAGAGCAGAGTTAGGAATCTGAGGACTCTGAAGGAAAAATGGAAAAACTCCAGCAAGGAAGAGGGAGATTATGCTTAAAAAAACACACCAGCCTCTCCCTACGCATTACAACTAGAGCCACTGCTTTAAAATGTCACCTTTATGATGTCATCCCCTTGCTCAAAAATTATGAAGGCTTCCCCACGCCTATAGGATAAAGTCTGAACACAGCATCTGGTCCTTCAAGACTTGCTGCAGCCAGTCTTCCTCTACAACTCAAAACGCACCCGCCCCGTTTTCTCTATACCTAAGGTTCTTTATCTCTACCGTTATAATTTTCCTTCCTGATGACATGTTAAGCACTTCGTTGTCTCAGATCTGCTTTATTCACTTTTATATCAATTAAAGCATCAGTGTCTGCCTTTTTTGCCCCTCCCAGAAGAAATCACCTATGCCCCACTCCCTCCTTTGAGCCAAGATGAATGCAACCACTTCCCTTACTTAACCTTGACAAGGCAGCTCCTGCAGCCCTAGTTTAGTCAGAGCTGCAAGTTAAACTGTTTATCCTAGATCAGGCAGGTGGTGTGCCAGAGATAAGTCCAAACCATGCTGTGCCTTCAAGCCACAGACTTTTCCTTTTCCAGAGCGTTGATCTGTGTTTTGCACATAGGCTCCTGTCTTGATTTCATTCCTTATCACCCCAGTAAATCAGCTGGTGGCCCAGAATCACCATGCTCTTCATCTGCATTAACCTACCACTTGCCTGCTTGCACTCACACAGCTGCCACACCCTCCTCACCACATGTTTAAGCTCGTAAACTTGTTTTGCCCTTATAAGCATCAAGACCTGTTTAACTCTGTCCAAACTGAACCCCCTGCCTTGCATTGCTCAACTTCTTTTGTGGCTGCATTCTGATCCTAGATAAGTATCTTTGCAAGCTGCCTAACTATTCCTGGATTCTAGAGTTTCGTTTCCCAAGCATATTCATGTGCTTTCCACCTGCGTAGTGTTTAGCAGAAGGCAAAATTGTTGCTTCCCTAAGAAAGTTTTAAATTCAGATTTCCCTGGAGACATAATAGGCAGCATGCCCTGAAAACGTCCTGTGTGTCTATGACTTAGTGCACTGACTCCAAAAGAGCTCCTAAGGGGTGAAATCATTAGCGTATTTTATAACATTCAAAGATCATTGACAATGAGGGAATGTATATAATCTGTCACAATGTGTTGTTAATAGTGTTGGAAATTATAAGAGGAAAAACAGTTATTGATCACACTCAAGATGAATCAATACAGAAACTAAGTATTCTGAAATTCAGAAAATTCCACCTGAATTTGGTGTCTACTTAAATGATGTACATGTCTCAGAAAAGAATATTATTTCTGCTCCATGTTTTCAAGAGGAAGAACTAACGGCATTATGTACCTAAGATGATGATGATGATGATGATGATGACGATTGTTTTTTGAGACACAGTCTCGTTCTGTCTCCCAGGCTGGAGTGCGGTGGCCCGATCTCTGCTCACTGCAACCTCCGCCTCCTGGGTACAGGCAATTCTTCTGCCTTAGTCTTCTGAGTAGCTGGGATTACAGGTACCTGTCACCATACCTGGCTAATTTTTTGTATTTTTAGTAGAGATGGGGTTTCACCGTGTTAACCAGGATGGTCTTGATCTCCTTAACTCATAATCTGCTCACCTTGGCCTCCCAAAGTGCTGGGATTACAGGTGTGAGCCACCACGCCTGGCAAGATTATTTTTATTTATTTACATAATTTGTTATTAAAATTACTTTTTTTTTTTTTTTTTTTTTTGAGAAGGAGTTTCACTCTTTTGCCCAGGCTGGAGTGCAATGGTGCAATTTCAGCTCACTGCAACCTCTGCCTCCTGGGTTCAAGCGAATCTCTTGCCTCAGCCTCCCAAGTTGCTGGAATTACAGGCATGTGCCATAATGCCCAGCTAATTTTTGTATTTTTAGTAGAGATAGTGAAGCAGGAAAACGGCGGCAAACAAACCTCTCAAACACTGAACTGGGAAGGAAGTGATTTATTTGGCTGGGAGCTGCAGCAGGCCTGAAATGCCCTCATAACCGAGCTCCCCAAAGAGAAAATCCTGTCCCCTTTTAAAGGCTCACAATCTTAGACGTTACATGTGAAAAGGTCTCGATCCATGGAGTAGGCACGGGGTACGTGACTTAGGTGGGGATCTGATCGTGTTGAGCAAAAACAATGCTTTCGGGAAAGATTCTTCCATACCATGCCTGTGATCTATAGGAGTGCGATTAAGGGTGGTGCGTGGATCTGCCAGCCTTTACTTCTCCTATTGAAATGCAATGTATAAGTCTAGGGGGAAGGGCTCTTAGAAGCTTAAGACGATTAAGGGTCTCCTTCCTCATAGGTTTTCCCCATGTTGGCCAGGCTGGTCTTGAACTCCTGACCTCAGGTGATCCACCTACCTTGGCCTCCCAAAGTGCTGGGATTACAGGCGTGAGTCACTGTGCCCAGCCATAATTATAATTAAAAGGTGTTTTTTGGAAGATGTAAGAATAAAAATGATTCGTCAAAAAAGCAAAACATTTGCTATTATCATATCCCCCAATCATAATGATTATCATCCTTTTCTCTTTCACATCACCATACATATCATTTCTTACCAAAATTAGCTCCTTCTTTACATATTTTTGTACCTAGCTCTTTTAATCGGCAAAAATCTATGAACATATTTTCATACTAATAAATATGTATTCATATTATCTCTTGTAATGACCACATGTAGTTCCTTGTATTGATTTCCTATGGTACCACTGGTCTCCTATGACTAGATATCATATGGACTTATCTTTTTGCTATTTTTAAAATGCTGCAAAAATATTCTTTGGTCTACATCTTTGAGATCTAGTTTTTTGTTTTTTTTTTGTTTTTACTTTAAATATGCAGAAGTAGATGATGACTCGTACAAAGAATATGTAGTTTTCAGCTTTTAGATATTTATCACCAAATTGCTCTCAAGGAAGTTTGCTTCACGTTATCTTCCCTCTGGCAGTGGCAAGTGGCTCTTTTCTGGAGACCCAATTGTAGTTCTTTTGATTGACAGGGCTCTTTTAAATCTCTGTCAAGCTGACAGGCAAAAAATATTGTGTATTGTTTTATTTTGTTTATCCAATTTATTCATTCATTTAACAGGTATTTATTGAGTACTTATTATGTACCAGGAACTCTTCAAGGGGTGAAGGGAAAGTATGAATCATGACAGAAAGGTTCCTTTCTTCTGTGAGGATGTAATTCTAGTGGGAGAACCAATAAGCAAACACACAGAAGAATCTTAGACAGGGAGATATGCTAAGTTGAGAACTGGGGCAGCCAGTGCCTGGGGAGCTACATTGGAACCGTAATTGTGAAACCATTTCAAAGTGGTAACATTTACAGTGAGACCTGAACGACAACAAGTAGCAGGTGTGCAGTGATTCTCCAGAAAGGAGTTCCAGGTATTGAGAACAGTGGACATAATAGTTTGAAAGAGTATTTATAGCAGCACTATTCACAATAGCCAGAAGGTAGAAACAACACTAATATCCATCAGCAGTTGAATGGATAAACAAAATGTGGTATATCCATGCTATGGAATATTATTCAGCCTTAAAAACAAATGAAGGACTGATACATGCTATGGCATGGATGAACCTTGGAAACATTAGGTTAAGTGAAACAAGCCAGTCACAAAAGGCTACATATTGTGTGATTCCTTTTATATGAACTATCTGTAATAGATTAGTTCATAGAGACAGAAAGGACATTAATCATTGCAAGGGGCTGCGGTGGTGGTGGAGAATGGCTGTGTAATATTAACGGAGTTTTCTTCAGGTTTAATGAAAATGTTTTGAAAACAGATAAGGGTGATTGTTAAGGACATTGCGAATGTACTAAATGCCACTGAATTGTATACTTTAAAATGGTTAGTTGTATGTTATGTGAATATTACTTCAATTTTTAAAAATGTGCTAAGGTGAGTATAAATTTGCTCGTGAGAACAGAAGGGCTGGAGTTAGGTACATGTGAGAATGAAAGGAAGGTAGATGAGAGTTTTCTGTGCCTCTCCCAGGAGCAGAAATCTTTTGCTTCTACCCTTTTCCCAGTAACAGCGGCTCTTTTCCTACATCCTGAGGGAAAGATGGCTTCTCACCTCCTCCCCAGTGATAGACTTGTGTTATTTCTGTCCCTCCTGGCAAGTAATGAGTGTATGCCTGGGACCTGGGGTAGGAGAGTTTGCTGCCCTCTGCTGGCAGCTACGGTATCTGCTCCACAGGAGAGAAAGGTTCAGGAAATAGGTAGTGTTTTCTCCTCTCCTGTGCAGCTGTAGATCACCTCCAGCAGGCTACATCACCAGGCTAAGTTTGTGGGGTAGAGGTGAGAGATTCTCTTTTGCCTCCTTTGTCCTGCCTCCACGCTATCTTGTGGGAAAGCAAGGGAGCCAGGGAGCCCACTATTCCTATGAGTCTGGAGTTCCTGGCTATTCTATACTGACACTCTTGTCCATGCTTGGCCTTAATGAATTTCTTAAAATTTTGGTTGATTTCTCCTTACTTGCTTGTATGCTGGCTACTTCTTATTCTCATGCTTGTCAAAGATGAAATAATTATATTATTGTTAAGTTGGGAGTGATATTAACAATATAAAAAAGTGGAAGTGGAAGTATGTGTGCGTATATACATATATATTTTTAGTTTGTGCATAGTCAAATCAATCAGTTTTTTTCCTTTATGGTTTCTGTATATTTCCACATTTTTAGGAAAGAAAAAAATATCTTCACTAAATATTATGTAAATATTTGCCTATATGTTTTTAAAGGTTCCATAATTTTTCTTCTTTTTTTTTTTAAATGTATTTATATCCTTAATTTATCTTGAAATTATTCTAGGATAAAATTTAAAGTAGATATCGTTACTCCCCAAAATGAATAAACAGTTTTCAAATATAATGTATTAAATAACCTATCCTTTTTTTTTTGGAGACAGAGTCTCCCTGTTGTGGCCTGGGCTGGAGTGCAATGGCACAATCTCTGCTCACCTCAACCTCCGTCTCCTGGGTTCCAGCAATTCTCCTGCCTCAGCCTCCCAAGTAGTAGAGATTACAGGTGCCCACCACCATGCCTGGCTAATTTTTGTATTTTTTTAGTAGAGACGGGGTTTCACCATGTTGGCCAGGCTGGTCTCAAACTCCTGACCTCAGGTGATCCACCTGCCTCGGCCTCTCAAAGTGCTGGGATTACAGGGGTGAGCCACCATGCCCAGCAACCCATCCTTTTTCATTTGAATTGATACCTTGATCATATGCTTATTTTTGATCTATTTATAGGTTTTCCACTCCAATTCATTGATCCAATCCACTGTTTTTCCACAGTGCCGCTAAGTTTTAATTACTATAGTTTTATAATATGCTTTAACCAAAAGGATAATTTCTCTCTCATTATTCATCTCTAATGAAAAAAAGATCTGGGTTATTCTTGTTTTTTTTTTTTCTTCTAGTAGATCATCAGGATCATCTTTCAAGTTCTTCAGAAGATCTCATTGAAACTTTCATTGGGATTATGTTAAATATTAGAGTAGTTCTTTGTCAGCATTTTCAACTTCTTGAGGGATTATTATATATTTAGGATTCTAATTCTTCTTGGGTTAAATATGATAATTTATACTTTCTAAAACATCATACATTATCAAGGTTTTCACATACAGTAAAATATATTCACATTTTATAAAATATTTTCTATAAGTTTTTAAAATCTGTAGTTCTCTGGGTATATTAAAATTTTTTTTTGAGTTTTAGTTTTTTTGCATACATGGTAGCTGTATATATTTAAGGGGCACATGAAATATTTTGGTGCAGACATGCACAGTGCGATAATAACATCATGAAAAATAAGGTATCCATCCCCTTAAGCATTTGTATTTCAAACAATCAAAATATACTTTTAGTTATTTTGAAATGTATAAATTATTATTGACCATAATCCTGTTGTGCTATCTGGTTATGTTTCATTTTTGATATCTTATTCTACCTGATAAATCTTTGCAGAAATTATTTTTTTCAGTATGCATTTTGTAAACATCCAGCTCTGAGGTTTAGCCACCTTACTGTTGCTTTCCTGAGCCTCAACTTTCTCAGCTGCTAAGTTGAAGATGGTAGTATTGACTCCACAGAATTGTCTTAAGGTTTTAATGAGACAATAAAAATAAACATTTTGGCATAGTGTTGGTCACATAGTTAGGATTCAAGAAATAGTAATGATGATCATTCTTCTTTTAAACATATTCATTGCCCTCTTCCTCTTCTTCAGGTTAATTTTACAACTCTTATTCAAAAGTCTTGAATTTCATAGTAATTTAAAGCTTTTTTTTTTCTGATCGTAGGCTTACCTATAAATTTAACTGTGAGAGATAACTTTAATGTTATCCTAAAATTTACCCTATCCTAAAATTATAGGATATGGGTAAGCCTACACTTAGGAAAAAAAAAAAAAGCTTTAATATGCACGGTGACCTGGAAACTGTAATCCCAACACTTCTGGAGGCTGAGGGGGATAGATAACCTGAGGTCAGGAGTTTGAGACCATCCTGACCAACATGGAAAATCCCTGTCTCTACTAAAAATATAAATTTAGCCAGGTGTGGTGGTGCATGCCTGTAATCCCAGCTATTCGGGCGGAGGTTGCAGTGAGCCAAGATTGCACCACTGTGCTCCAGCCTGGGCAACAAGAGCAAAACTTTATCTTAAAATAAATAATAAATGAATAAATAATAAAAAATAAAGTTTCTGAACTGACTATAATGAAAGGATTGATTTTCTTTTTGGGTCAACACTCATTTAAAATAATGGTTTTGAGAGATTTGTGTTTTGTCCTAATTTTCAAATTCATTTACTATTTTTTATTGAGAAATATGATCTATTTTTACTATGAATCATTTATTGAGGTATTATTTTGTAATGCCTCAAGATTAATGGAAAGAATCTTTATTCCCTGTTTGAATAGTACCAACAGTCATATATCTGACAGTAACAAATGATTAACTATAAAATTTAACTTTCTTATGCTCTGAAGCTAAGGAAAAGAATTTTAAATTCTGATAGCTGAAAGAGCAATTAAGTTTGGCTGAGGTGAGGTATGGAAAACTATTTTAAAAATAAAGGTTTCACAGAGGAGATTTGGGTAAGAACAAGGCTTCAACTTGTAAATGAAATAGGAAAAGGTGGAAAAGGGCAAAAACAATATTAACATTTTTTTTCCAAAGGATATAACAAGTTTTTCTCTACATAAATGAATCTTTTTATCAGCTTAGGAAAAATTTCTTCTATTATATCTGTCAGTATTGATTTTTGTTGCACTTGTTCTATTATGTTTTTTGGGAACCTAAATTGTTCATGTTTAATTTTGTTTCTCTTTTCTATCTATAAACTTTGTCATTGTGTTCTTCTGAATTTTGGGAAACCTCCTTGAGATTTTCCTCTCTGTCTCTCATTTGATTTTTCACATAGTCTTTCCCTTTGTTGACTCCAAAATAAATTTTATTGTTTTTATTTTAAGCCATTAATTCTCTAGTCAGGTATTCTCTTTTCATTTATCTGTTGTATCTCTTACAAGTTCCTCCTCAGCTTTATTATGATGATAATTTTTGCATTATCCTGAACATGCAATTTCCTGGAACTTTCTTCTCCATATTACAGATCATTTTTCAAAGGCACCTTTTTCCTCTGAATTTTCAAAATGTTATTTTTTCTTTCTTGGTCTCTACTATTTTTGAGTGGGCCCAGTACTTTATTTTATACCTCTTTACACTTGAATAAAATATAGATTTGATTATCTGTCAACACACAGCATGTATGACGTTCTCCTAAATTTATTAAATATACAACTGGGGGGCATGTTGATGAGCTTCACTTCTGGTCCAATCCCTACACTCACTTGGGGTACCTGTATACCACTAAGGTATAACCTCTACAGCCTGCTACTGCCCACCCCACAATTGAGTATCTACAGTAGAAAGTCTTTTCGCTAGTCTCAGCACAACCAATTTGTACCTCAACTTCTTTTCTAAAATATAATATAGTATTTCTCATGCTACTCTGAATATTCATGGATAATAGGCCACTCCCTAGTTTGTCTGTATAATTCTGATTACACTTACTTTGCTTGTTCCCAAACCTGTTAATTCCAGTTAACTGTTTTAAGAATTATGTGATTTAGTTGAATATTATGTAAATGGATGAATACATTTGGAATTAAGAAAATATCTGTGAAATACGTATTTAGAAAAGTAATTTTCTAGTAAATAATGCTGTCAAAATAGATGTGAGCAAGAAAATGGTGAAAGATTGAAACGTGTAAAAATCTATAAAGATTTTATACTTCCATTGTTTCACAGATTATTGAGTTTTCAGTATTTTTTAAAGAACTAAAATTTGAAATTATAGATAATGTATTACTCCAAGAGAGTGATAGGAAACTCTAATCAGTGGGCTCATTATCAAATGAAAGACTTTGAATGAAATAGTTCTGAATTACTTTGTTTTACATATTTAAGTTGAAAGAATATATGTTTCACTTTTCTGGTTTCCTGCTTTAACCAAGGAACAGACCAGAGTTTATCAAATGCATGAGTTCTGCAGATAATAGCTGTTTCTCGTCTAGGATCTTTTGGTTCTTTCTTTTGTGTAGCACTTTATTTGTGGGGATACACTTACAAGATTGCAAATCACTGTCAAGAATATGCCACTCTATTCTCTAACCTTTGTTTTTGGGAGCGACTAAAATTTAATAAAGATCGTTTGACATGTTGTAAAAAAGTTTAGATTCAAAATTAGAAATGCATATGCATATGCATGCTCACTCACACTCACACACACACACTCACACGCACATACACAGCCACACACACATGCATGAAGTCTTCTTGTAAACATTATTTTACCCAGCTCTATTTTTGTAAGGAAAATGAAAGATATGACCCAGATTTCCTGGGGGAGAAAAGTTTTGGAATTAAAGTGCACGTGATACGCAAAATAAATGAACTCAAACAAACTGCAATGCAGTGGGAGTTCTGCTTTCATGCTGTAAACTCATTTGTCAAAATAATAGATGCTATATCTACATGGATGACCTATATGGCCTCTCATTAACTTGGTTTGATTAG
Organism: Sapajus apella; assembly: GCF_009761245.1. Lineage (NCBI taxonomy): Eukaryota > Metazoa > Chordata > Mammalia > Primates > Cebidae > Sapajus > Sapajus apella. Next base: position 23,671,928 of record NW_022436941.1, on the reverse strand, counting down.
AGAGCTAAACTATTCAGTAGAGTCTGAAGAAGATTCTCAATATAATTGGGAGCCCAAAGTGGATAAACCAACACTAAACAGTAAGAATCTAAATTCATTATTCAAGTAACTTGATGCATAAAACCACAGAAGAAATCAGAATTATCTCTGGGCATCTTTGTGCTGTGATGACAACCACTTATCTGTGTACACAGATAAATTGCTAGAACACTGGATAGTGCAATGTATTTAATAATAATGTGGAAGAAGTTGCTCATAAGAGCTGATTATATCTGTTGATTTTCCTGGTTATTTTTAGAACCCACTTAATAAGTGTTTATTGTTAAAGAACAATAGGAATAAAATCAATCATACATGTATGCTTTCAAATACTTATCTGTTTTAATTATTGGAGCCAACGAGTTGCATCTTCTCTTTGGCAAATGACAGTTGAATTCATTGTAGAGGATACTCACATCTTTGACTTGTTAAAAATGATGACAATGGGCCTGTTTTCAGTTTGCCTCTGTTGGTTGCCATAGTTTCCTAGGATACAATGACTCCCAGTTTCCATGGGCACACCACTGGCTAGGGCTGAAATGTTCTCTGTCATGATGCAAGGGCAAATCTGGGAGCATCCTCTGTTTAAAACTGCATTTTTGAAAATTTCAAGATGGAAGGATTAATGAAAATAAAATAACAGCAAGGACTCCTTTTGTGCAAACAAGGTACAATAATAAAGAATGGTGATTGTAGGCAAATAGCCATAACAATGAATTCATCAACAAGGCAGATGGAAAGGGAAAGATAAAGAAGGAAGGGGGACACAGAGGAGAATCCGGGGCTAAGGGAAGAAGCCACGGATGCTGTTAAATTATTTGTATCACATGAATGAAACAGAATTATTCAAAAATGGCTTAGTTAGAGGCCATTTATTTAACAATAAAAGCACTTACTTTATTCTTTCATTTTATATTGACTCTAGCTTTTGGCACATTTTTACCTCTTCATTTGTCTGTAGATCAATTAAAAGTAATCTGCCTCTTAGCTGAAGAATTCCTAATCCTGAAAGCTGTTTCCCTCAGTGAATCCCGGGTCTTTTCCACAAATTCTCATGATAACATTTTTTGTTTTATGTGTGGATCTCCTTTGCTGCCTCTTGCCCTCTGTTCTCCAATTTTTGTATGCCTTTCCTTTGAGTTTGTTTTCTGTGCTCAAAAACCTACTTTCTCATAATCTTCATCTCAGCTGGTTTTTAAAAAACATTACTGCTTTGTCAATGTGCTTGGTTCCCAGTTTATAGTTTTACACTTTTTGGGTCCTCTTTGCTGCCTGATAATGAGTTGCTGAGATAATTTACCAAGCTGTTTTTGCTTTTTTGGGAGGCTGACTATTTAATGTGTATTTTGCTTGCTGCCACTGAAGTTCATTAAGAAATACCTAGTTTATTCATTACTAGCATTCATTTATATTGCTTCATTGTAGGGGAGGAGATATATTTTTTCTGAACCCATCCAGATGTATGAATGGGTCCTTACTACAAAAGACAAATCAACAAAAGAAAAGCATGACATTTATTTATAATAAGTTTTATGTGACATAGGAGCCTTCATAAGGAAATGAAGACCAGAAGAAATGGAAGAACCCATGTATTTTTTATACTAGCTTTGATGAATAAGTGGATGAAATAGAGAAGTATGATTGGATTTAAAAGTATGATTTACTGGTAATAAACCAGGAAGAATTTAGTAAGAATTGTTTGTTCAGATTCTTCTTTGTGATCCTGTTATATCTTCAGACATATGGATGTTACTTTGCTCCTGGTACAGGAAGGCACCTCTTAAGGAAGGTCCTGTGAACTGCTTCAGAGTAAGGTTAGAGAATCTTTCCTAGGATTTATGACCTGAATCAGGAGAGAAGGATGAGGGAAGGTGAAAGTGAACTTCCTGTTTCTGTTTTCTGAAATGCCAAGGTGCCACATTTTGGGGTAGTGTGTGCTAAATTGCATCACCATAAAAATTTCTTAGTTTCCAAAAAGTTGAAAAGATCCATTTTTCTTGAAGCTATACCTGAAAATTAAAAATATTCCTATTTTTAAAAGAAATGTCAAAACAATTACAAGTCTGTTAGTGCCATTTATACTCTGCTGGGCCATGAGCTTGGACTAAAAACACTGACTGTCTTCAAATAATTCAGAATTCTTTTGAAAAGAATGGAAGTAGCTTAGGATATTAAGTTAAAGAAGTTGATTGAAGAGCTAAACTCAAGCGTACTTGTATATGTGTTCTCAAACTATAGTGTGCATCACAATTACTAGGATGGTAACACAGATTGCTGTGCCCAATCACAGAATTTCTGGTTCAGTAGGCTTGGAGTGGATCCAACAATTTGTGTTTCTAACAACTTCTCAGGTGACGCTAATGCTGCTTGTCAGGGGGGTACTCTCTGAGAAAGACTGTTCTATGTTAGATAGATCACATTAATGTGATCACTGAACAGTTAAGGAAGCTGCTAAAGATGACTAAAAAGCTTTTGGAACTCTGAGTACCTTAAGTGCTCTCTTCCTTTAGTAAGAAGGGTATTCAGCTTATCCACATTGAAAACGAAGTAGAGAATTGAGGGAATTTTCAGAGTAATGTTTAACCAAAAGCATGTTAACCTTGTTCTTTTCACATTTTAGATGTTGTTTAGGTTGTTTTCAAGACTACGTTATAAAGATAATTATCTTGTTATGATATTATTTGTGTTAAAGTAAGTTGGTTGGCACATCCATTGCTTTTGATTTCCAGAATGAACTTACCATGGATAATTTTCAACTAGGCAAATCTCTCAGAACATACATAACCCTGAAGTGAAAAAAAATTATTTCACTAACAAATTAAATTCAACAGTTATAAATATTCCATAAACAATTATAGCTCATTTCTAGAATAGAAGGGTTATTCATATTAGTAAATCTATTGATAATACAATATATTCTTGGATAAATGAAAACAACCACCACCACCACCACTAATCATTTAACTATTGCCAAAAAGGTATTTGGCAATATTTGTCATGTATTTCTGATGCCAAAAAATAAGAAAGTAAGAATACTGTAGATGATTAGTTCTTTAACATAAGAAATATACACATTCAATCAATCAATCAATCATCATCTGGCCAATCTAATCTAAAGACATATCTTAAACCAAAGTCAGAAACAAGAGAAGGATACTCACTATCGCTATGATTTTTTACATTTTTATTAAGGTGTAATTGATTTATGATTAAATAAACTGCATATATTTAAACTGCACATATTTAAAGTATATGTTTTGACATATGTTTACACTATGAAACGATTACTATGCATAAAATAATGAACATATTCACCACCTCTAAAACATTTTTTGCATCCCTTTGTAATACTTACCTCCTGCCCTTACCTCACCTCTCCTGCCCTGGCCACTGCTAGAAAGAAGAGTATACACTATGGGATTCTACTTATTTACAATTCTAGAAAATGCAAACTTATCTATAGTAACAGAAACAAGACTGGCAGTTATTGCCATTATTTTTCACCACTGTTTTGGAAACACAGTAGCAAATATTATTAAATATGAGAAAGAAATAAAAAGCAAAAATGTTTGAAATGAGAAGAAAATAATTATTTGCATGAATATTATTGTTTACATAGAACATCCAAAATAATTATAAAAATTAGGGAAATTTAGTAAGTTAGTAGCTTCTAAAAATCAATCTATAAAAATCAGTATCTTTTCTATATAGAAATACTAATTAGATCATATAACTGAAAGTGTTTCTAATAGCAACTAAAAATTAAAATATTTAGATGCAAATGAACAAAAATTAAGTTTGTATGTAGAAAACTGTTTTAAGCCCTATTATACGTGCCAATTTTGTCTAAATTAATCTATATATTTATTGAATCCTCATGAAAATAACAGTTTATTTTGCCTGTAACCTAGAATCTAAAACAATGCTAAAATCCATCTTGAAAAACTGAAAACAAATACTGTGGACAAATACAGGCCATTAAGTAGTGAAAATGGCTGTTCACAGAGAACCAGGTAGTATACTTGTCCCCACGGTCCACCCCTTCCTGACTCTTAGGCAAATCACATCAACTGAGTTTCAGGCTTCCTCGCCTCTGAAGTGGGCATGTAACACCCATGCTGCCTTACAAGATTCATATGCGCTGTCAAGTGTGATACAAACATGTACGAAGAGACTTTACAAACTGTGATGTTCAATTCACATGTAAAGAGTTAGTGCTGATATTCTTTTAATGTCAGTAGAATGGATGATCTAGAGATGTGTATAGAATATGGATATGTAGAATTAGGCATTAACGTTTTGCCTCAAGCATATTCTAGTCCTATATTCTCTTATTTTACAGAAAGGGAGCTAGCAGCTACTTAATAAAAAACCAGAAAGTACAGTGTTCTTGGAGAAGTTAGAAACCTGAGTTCTGAAAGCTCAAATGAAAGGCTCCCTGGCAGCAAGATGTTCATTCACAAATTGCCTCTACACCAAAGGAAAATCCAGGCATAGATCCAGAGAGAAATAAAACTCTATTAGAATTCAGTTACTATTTATTTTGTTTAACTTTTTAACCCTCTGCTATTTAATTCCAGTTTTAATTACAGTGGATGCAACACAAAAGCAAAATAAATTGGCTTTAAAAAATTCTGCATATATACATACTTGTCTATTACCAAAAAGTTAGCAAGAAAGATATAAAGACACTAATTACCTTTTTGCTGTACTTGTCACACTGTGTTTAGTTTTCTCTTTTGCAATGACCTTTTGTTCAATAGCTCTAGAAAACTAGGTGATCCAGTCCACTTTAAAATCCCTGATATCTTATGAGCAAATGACAAGCAATATTTTGGGTGGCTGCTGGGGTAATTACAAATTTAGTGATAATATATGCAAATCTTATGTGAAGGAAATTATAGGTCACTGTTGTTTGTAACATGTCATTTCTGTGGTGATAAAAGAAATTGCTGTTAATTACCAGATTATTACCATCTTTAATTTTGATAATTCTAGGCTATCAAAAGAATGTTTTGAATCACAAATCATATTATTTAATGTTTCCAACAAGATGGCAGCACAGGGTTCCTCAATCATAATTCTAGCAAGTACCTGAGAGTGTGTGTGCATGTGCATTTGATAAATTCATAGCTATTACGGAGTAAACAAGGATTATTCATGAGTCTTGGGAAGATGAGCAGTTTCCTTTTCACTGGCCAACATACATATTTCATTCCTTGAAAGCTTCACTTCTGAATTATTCTGCATAAATATTGCTCTTCTTACAAGCTTCCCTGTCCCCTGGAGAGAAGTGAAATGGAAAGCCAATGAGAGAGAGCATATTGGATAACATAACAAATTCTCAAAAGTTAAAACCTTACGGTGCAATCCACATGGATGCTGGTATTTCCCCAGTTATTTTCTCACTGAATGTTGGACGGTAACATTGAAACTACCCTAGGAAGTGGATCAGACTGCATTCAGCCTCCAGCCAGCATTAAAACACCCATGCTTGGAAGGCTTTATTGCTATTGAGGGCCCTGGAATGACATGAATCCTTGCTGTTGTGCCACCATTTGGTTGTAAAAATGAAATTCTATGTTTACCATTTTAAGTGAGAAGGTAACATAAATTATAGTTGGCTCTCTGTATCCAGAGGTTTTGTATCCTCAGAGTCAACCAATCTTGGGTGAATACAAACAAAACAATAAATATAATATAGCAATAAAAATAAAAAAAACTTAAAAACCAATATATTATAGCAACTATGTATAAAGCATTTAAACTGTTTTATGTATTAGAAGTAATCTAGATACATATTTTTTATTTTATTTTTTTCTTTTTCAGAGATAGGCTCTTGTTCTGACACCCAGGCTGGAGTGCAGTCGTGAGCTCAAAATCCTGGGCTCGAGTGATCCTCCTGCCTTAGACTTCCAAGTTGCTGGGACAATAGATGCATGCCACCATGCCTGGTTATTTTATTTTTTCATTTATTTTATTTTTTGTAGAGACAAGGTCTTGTTATGTTGCCCAGGCTGGTCTCAAACCCCTGGCCTCAAGAATCTTCCCACCTCAGTTTCCTGGAATGTTGGAATTACAGGCGTCAGACATAATGCCCAGCCTAAACATGATTTAAAGTATACTGGAGAATGTACATAGGTTGTTTGCAAATACATATGGATGTGTAGGATTAGGCATTAAAGTTTTGCCTCTAGCATATGCTAGGTCTCTACTTTGTTAGTTATTCTACAGCAAGGGAGATAGAACAACTTAAAAAAAAAAAAAGTAAAGTAGTGTCATTGGAGAGGTTAGAAATCTCACTTTGGTATCTTCAGGGGTCTTCGAGCTAATCTCCCAGGATACCCTGGGACAACTGTATACACCACTGACAACTTTATTTGACTGGATATGGTTAGCAAGGTAATTACTTTATATTTGTGGCATTTAAGTTCATGTCTTTTCTTGTTTGAATATAATGATTGAAATAATTTTTAGTGTTTATGGGAGAAATTCTCATTCAGGACTCAGTAACTGAGATTCAATTGCTCTGTTCGTGACTAAGTTGAAATGAAAGAAAAAAACACTACAAAACTCTTGTAGAATAATACATGTGAAAAAAAAGCCACCTGATATAAGCATAGCTAACTGTACTTGCAATGCCACTCATCAAAAAGTCATTTTAGTGTTTACAGAAGCTACATTTCAGTCTAATACTAATTTCTCAAACTTGAAGACTTTCTCAAATCCATAAAGACAACCCAGTGGGCTATAAACTCAACACGTTTTCAAAACTCATAGTTATTTACATCTTATTACAAAGGGACTCAAGTTGTTCAGGGAAAGAGTTAACTTCAGTATTATTTATAAATAATGTGACAAATGTCTGTCTGCCTTTCTTTGTATTCCAAGGGCAGGAAGAGAACCTTCACATATTGAAAGTGCCTTCTTGCTCGCTTGTTTTCTCACCCATGCTTCCTTAGTGTGTGTTTTGAATTTTATGTATTTCTTACTTTATAGGAAACTGCCACACCCCTACAACACTTTAGATCAAAAAATTTTGAAAGAAATGTGAATCTTTGGATTCGAATCTTTTTAAAGTTTCCATGGGTTCGTTCATGATTTATATTAAAAAAAAATTTTTTTTTGCTGGTCTCAGTTTTTAATCGTGTAAGGGCCTCACACACACAACGCGCACATACACGCACACACTCAGGCTTCAGATCTTGTTGAAACCTGCGACGTCGACACCCTGCACGTGCTCCTTGGTGATCTCCTCCTCCTCCTCCAGCAAGTCTGTCCCCACCTTGTCGTCCTCCACCACACACTGAATCTGCAGCTTCCGGATACTGTAGCCCACAGGCACCACCTTGGAGGCACTCCCAGACCAGCCTCTCCAGCTGGATGGAGCGCACACAGGTCCCCAGCGAGGCCATGTTCGTCTCATGGTCCCAAGGCTTGACGTCCAGCAGGATGGAGGACTTGGCCACCAGTGCCGGCTTCTCGGCCTTCTCCGGGTACTGCCGCAGCCACTCCTCCCGCAGCTGAGCTACCTCTTTCTCCTCCTCCTCATTGTCGCTGCCAAATAGGTCAATGTCATCGTCCCCGTCATCCTCTGCTGGTGTGGCTGGCTTCTTGGGTGGGGGTACCACTTGGAACAGAGGAGAAACGTGCTGGGTCTGCGGGGCTGTGGCCAGGTGGCCGGGCGAGCTCTTCTCCAGCACGTTCAGCCGGGCCTCCAGCTTGCAGACGGTCTGCCGCAGCTCCTGCACCATGCAGCGCAGGCTCTGGTGCTCCACTTCCAGCCTGGCAATCCGGACAACGAGTCCGCTGCGCTCTCCCCGGGGCCGCTGGAGGCCTGGGGGCCTGAACTTCCGGTCAGGGATTTCTGGATGGGCTGTCCGGGTCTCGCGATATCACGGAGGATCACGCTAGTGCTAGTCTCCTGGCGGGAGGCACCAGCCACGGGGCAGTTAATTTGCTCGTAGAATCTCTTTTCTGTATCGTCATATTTAAACATGTCGAACGAGATCTTCAAATGTACTGCTAGGAAGTTTGTTGACATTTTTCCTCACGCCAGCCAGGGACGCGGCGACCAGGGAGGAGGAATCGGTGGACGCGCCATGCCTGAGGAAAGGTAGCGAAAATTTTCTTATCTAAATTTTAAGTAGGGATGTTGCCCTTCCCAATCCGTGACTACTGGAGAAAAATTTTCGAGAGTCCCTCCTTTCTTCCCAAACAGAAATTGCAGTTGTTGATTCTATTTTTTTTTTTTTTGAAAAATTTGCTTCTTTGTGCAATGCAATTTTTATAAAAATGACTTAAAATCTTTCAAGTTGTATAGAGCTTGCAGTATTCTATAACAGTCACACTGCCTTCTCTCTAGTTTGAAATCCCATTTGTTTAAAGATAAATTTAATCTGAAGGTTAAATTTTTGAGGCATTCACATGCCTTACTATAAGCTGTGTTTAAGGAGCAACAGCATGTTCACAAAGCTACTGATTTTTTTTTTCTTTTTCAAACCTGAGTCTTCAGAAGAAATATGTCCTGACCCAAATGAATCTCCTCAGTCCTTTTGTGAAGTCTTGTGATACCTACACATGGTTAGATTGTTTTGAGGAGCCATGTGATTGAAGGAAACAAATTTGCACCTCACTTTTCAGCTTTAGCTGGAAAAGTCATTTAGTACAGCACACAAGCAATGGCTAAAGTGTAGCCAAGTTTCTTTCAATAATGTAAACAAATGTCTCATTAGAAGCTTAAGTTTTAGGCTAGATTTTTGCTGATGTTCACTTAATAGTCATACGGATGATTTTGGAAAATTTGAGTGTGAATAATTTAATACATTTTTGATGTAGTTCTATATATTTTAAATATTCTTGAAATTTGTATTAGTAGGGAAATATCAGTTAAGAATCATGTCTCCCTAAAAGGCTAAATTACCTTCAAAGATTGACAGCTGAGACTTGAGAGAAATCACTAAAAAGGCGAAATCTAGAAGGCATTGATTCTCTTGAACTCCTGGCTTCAAGTGATCCACCTGCCTCAGCCTCCCAAAGTTCTGGAATTGTAGGCATGAGCCACCACACCCAGCAAGGCATTGTTTCTCAAACACTAGTACACATAGCCATCACTTCATTGGCTTCTCTAAAATGCTGGCCAGTGATTCTTACACAGCGAATTTCCACTAGGGCCCAGGAACTTGGAATTTTTAATTAGTTCCCCAGGTGATCCTGATAAATAGGACTTATAGACTACTCTGCAGAGACGGTGCTCTAAGGTAAGGATAATTTGTACTGGAACATTACAGAATAAATGTGGCAGAAGCACATATCAGGCTTTTACTAAATAGATATATTAAGGTGCATGTATATATATATGTGTGTGTGTGTATATATATGTATATATATACACACACATCCACATAAATATGCATATACGTATATATACATATGTGTATGTGTATATATATAATGTCTATTGAAAGAATAAATGATGGAATAAATAAAAGAAAGAAGTTTAGTCCCATTTATATCCTTAACAATGTGTCCATTGTTTAGTCCTGTTTATATTATTAACAATGTGCCCATTGTCTTCATCCTTACAGTAGGGCACATGAAGCAGAATCAACTCCTTCCATCTCTAAAACGCTGATGCCTAGTTATCTTCTGGAATAGGTAAGTTCTGACAGTGGATAGAATACAATTCCTTACTAGCTTTATTTCTCACCAAGTCTACTTTCATTCTTAGAATGATGGTTTTAATTCAAGTCTCCTGGTTTTAAAAATGTTTCCTCTTTACAGACATCTGACAGTACTTTGAGCTCCCAACATTGGAAAGTTCTGCTTATTTGAACTGCAAAGGGAAGGCAGAACAAATGCCATGATTATTAGAGCCTTGGATAATTCATGGTGGGCAATATTCTGACACCTACTTTAGCTGACTGTGATTTAAATGTGGAAAATCCTAAATACATATATGTAAATTCCAGGGAGCGCTAAACTGTTTCTGACAGTCCCAGTAGGCATTCATCTGATACATTTTGTAGAGTATCTGTAAGGCAAACCATTTCTTCACTGAGTAGGCAGTTCCTATTTTGATGATCTCAGAGATGGTCTCATCAGAAAACTGACCGTGAGTTATACAGTAAAATACTGTAGGGACCCATACTTCCTTTGCCGTTTGCCTCTTGTAGAGAAGAGTGAACAGATGAAAAGGTAGTCCAGGAATGTCTTGTGTGTCCTTCTACAGCTCCAGAGAAAACAGGGCACTGAGTACCCCACTTTGTGCAAGCAGGTTCTATGGGGCCTTGAAGTTCTCGGGAGCTTGTATCAAATGAAGGAAGCTGAAGGAAGAGGGGTAACAGGAACTGAAATGGATTTTACAGAAGGGAGGGGTTTAACATCCATTGAATGATGGCTGTGGCTTGATTCTTCCTATAGGTGTATGTTGTGTTGTTTCTGCATCAGTCAGGGCAGTGGCTCTGGCTTCTATCCTTGTTTGTTCTTCGTAAGTCTGGCCAAAGAGAAGGTAAAAAGAGACACTGAGGGATCTTGGTATCTGCAATTCTCATAAACCTGACAGGAAAAGCAAATTTTAAAGAAATATTATATCTTGTTCAAAGTTACCCATCAAGTCTGTGTCAGATCTTAGAGTAAAAAAACTCAAAAACTTTTGCTTCATAAATCAAGTCTCTAGCTATCAAAAATTCTCATGACCCTGTGAACTCAATGAGAGAATTCAATAGAAACTCCGGTTCTCATTCAGAAGACCATTTAACAGAGATGCAGACTAGAGATTTTAATAGTTGAGAACTGTTGTATCTTGGGTTGGAAAATTGATTTACAATAGATTTTAATGCTCCCAGCAAAAGATTTTTGGCATTTTATATCCTACTGTTTGTCACTTTTTTTTGTACTGACACATTTATGAATCTTGATTACAGCTCCATTTCCAGTTAATATAGACTTTGTACATGTAATCCCATCTCTTTTCTTCTGAAAATTGAGTACATATTAAAACTAACCTTAAAATTTCTGTAAAGCAATAGTATCAAAAGTAATCATAATGACATATCCTGTGTGATGCAGCATGAAATTATATTAAAAGATAATAACCAGATTTGTGGAAGTCACACTATATATGAAGAAATATGTGGCTCCATGCAAGATTGACCATTACATTTCTAGTTAACATGCCCTCATATATTCTTTTCCTACTGTGTAAGAAAGTACTATTTTTTTCATTTAACTTTTTATTTTGAGATAATTGTAGTCACATGCAATTCTAAGAAATAATGCAGAAAGATACTATGTATGCTTTATCCAATTTCTCATAATGTAACATCTTGTGAAACTATAGTACAACGTGATAACCAGGATATTGCCAATGATATAGTCAAGATGCAAAATATTTTCGTCACCACAAGGATCCCCACTTTGCCTTTTTTTTTTTTTTTAGCTGCAACCTCTTCCTCCTGCCTACTCTCACCCCTTAACCACAGGAAATCACTAGTCTCGTCTCCATTTCTATCATTTCATCATGTCAAGAATGTTATATAAATGTATAGTAAGTAGCCTTTTGAAACTGGCTTTTTCTGCTAGGATAATTTTTTGAAAATTCATCCAGATTGTTTTGTGTATCCATAGATTATTCTATTTTATTACTGAGTAGTAGTCCATGATATGGATGTTAATCAAAATGTTTAGGCATTCACTCACTCTCTCAATCCAATTTTTGGCTCTTATAAATAAAGCTGCTGTTATTCATATACAGGTTTTGGTGTGAGCACAAGTTTTCATTTCTCTGGGCTAAATTACCAGGATTGCAATTGCGTGGTCATATGAAAGTTGCATGTTTAATTTTTAAAGAAACTGTCAAACTGTTTTCCACAGTGGGTAAACTGTGGAATGTATGAGTATCCAGTGTATGAGCATCCAGTTTCTTTTTATTTCTAGTGGGATTAGGAGTCTGGTGTCCCCACTAAGCTCCACTGGTACGTCCCTTGCTGGTAAGGATAGTAGTGCCTTATTACTGCTCCCTACATGGTCTTCACTGATCACAGGGGATATGGGATGGAGTGGGGTGATCTGATTACTATTAGACAGTGATGAAAGTTCTTACTCTCTATCAGGCCTCCTCTGATACCATCCCAGTGGGGAGAGGGATGGAGATCTCATTGCTGCCAGGTAGGGGTGGAAGTCCAGGATCTCCATTCAACCTAATCTGATACCTCCCTGGCAGGAAAATTTAGGTGCCTCACTATAGAACTTCAGTTCTCTGCCTGGCCTCTTCTGATATGGATGCAGATTGGGCCATAGTTTTCTGTGGTGTCTGGCTGGAGTAGGATAGTTACTGTGAAAAGGTTTTCTGTCTTGCTAGGCTGTCTCTTTGCTGGTCCTTTGGCTTGAATAAGCAAATTTTCATTGGGACGTTCTGTTTTTGGTCTGTGGCTGTTGACCTTACTGCATGATATGGTTTGGCTGTGTCCCCACCCAAACCTCATCTTAAATTGTAGCTCCCACAGTTCCCATGTGTTGTGGGAGGGACCCAGTGGGAGGTAATTAAATCATGGGGGCAGGTCTTTCCCATGCTGTTCTTGTGATAGTAATTAAGTCTCACAAGATCTTGATGGTTTTATAAGGGGGAGATTCCCTGCACAAGCTCTCTCTTTGCCTGCTGCCATCCATGTAAGACATGACTTGCTCCTCCTTGCCATCCACTATGATCGTGAGGCATCCCCAGCCATGTGGAACTGTGAGTCCATTAAACCTCTTTCTTTTGTAAATTGCCAAGTCTTGGGTATGTCTTTATCAGCAGCATGAAAACAGACTGATACATTGGTTTGCTGGCTTTTTCAGTTCCACATCTGGGTATATGCAGCAAGAAGAAACTCCAGAGAACTCAGCGCTATAACTTTCCATGGGTTCTCAAGATCTCTAGACATAAAACAACAGAGAGAATAGCCTCTTTCCAACATTTGGAGTTTTCTTATTTTTTTTTTTTTCTGTATAGGATTTAGGGCTATTAGTTGTACTTTGCAGGAGGCAAAAGAAAAATTGCATCTACTGCATTTTCCTAGCAGTGAAAGTCCTCATACATTTTTAACAAACATATTAGTTCAACTTTCTATAAGATCATTGAGTAATTAGCTTTCTTCCTTCATTTGCCTAATCAAAAAGCATTTATTGAGTTTCAGGTTTATACCTGGTACTAGACTAAGTAACAGAATATAATGAAGTTCACAGTCTAATAGATCATCAAGAAATATCAAAACACCAAATCAAACCAAACCAACAAAAAATAATTACAACAACATAATAACAATAGCCATAGTGATGCACACAAGACAACAATTTTGGTGAGATATCCTCTCAAAACTCTAAACTCCCACCATATGTCCCTTATACACCAGCAGTCCTTGAATGATGTGATACATGGCAAATGCAAGTTCAATGGATATTTTTTAGATCTCTTATCAGAACATTTAATGGAAAAAATTAACATAATAATTACAATACAATTTTAAGTCAGATTATGGCATATGGAAGCTAAAAATGCCTTTTGCTGGCAATGTTTCAATCTCTGGAACAACCTTTAAGTCATTAAAAGTAGCTGACAAGTATTTATTTTCCAACTTTCCCTAGTCTCTTTTTTGTGCTCTCTGATGCAGTGTTTCTGGCTTTCTTGTTTTTTCCCGGGTAGCAGATATGGGCATCACTATTTGCACTTAGTGATCCTCGAGGATATACTTGTGAATTTTGTTTTTAGAGTATTCACAAATTGATGACATATATTATCATAAGATGTGGTAAAGCAAAAATACTGTAGTTGTTAAATCTCCCTTCCTCCCTCCCTCCCTCCCTCCCTCCTTTCTTCCTCAACCGTATCCCCTTCCCTTCCCTTCTATGAAGATAACCCCTGTATGATTTCCTCCAGCCTCACCCTGTCCTTCAGCATTTTTCCACCCCTATTCAATATCCATCTTTCTCTTTCCTGATGTCTTTTGTAGTCGTAAACCAGGATTCTCTCCTGGTGACAGTGGCCCTCATTCTTGCTTGATCTAGCATACTTACTAATACATATGCCTCCTGTGAATTTTCCTACTCCTGCATATTCCACTTTCGATATCTTTGCAAATCAGTACTTGACCCAGAAGAGTTTTTCAAAAAAACCCCACGTTTCCTTTAATTCCAAAGTCTCTAACTCTATTTCCTTTCTTCCAATGCAGAACATTTTATTTCTTTATAATTTAAAGCCATTCTTCTGTAGTTCTGCCTCTCTGAGTTTGTTATAAAACCAGAGCCTAGAATTGGGTGGGTCTTATTGGCTCCTTGCCCAGTATTCCCCCAGTTAGCTAACTTCATATACAACAATCTTGACAAATGGTATAGAATATTATCAAAGCAACAGTTTCTTGCTGCCTTCCCCATGTTTGGGAAATCATAGTTTTAATGTCTTTATTCCTTTTCTTTGGAAGATATGTGAGGTCTGAGTATTTTTCTGTCTCTTTGTATTTAACATTTGCACCCAATTAAATACTCCGCAAGCAGACACAAGGGGCGAAAAGGAAGAACTGATAGCTACTAGGACAGACATGAGAAAGAAAAGGGCAAAAGAGAAATTCTGACTAGTAAATAGTCATGACACATCACTTAACTAAAGTGGCACTACTTGAGAGTAAGCTTTGGCTACTCAGAGAGGTCTTCCTAGAATTTTCTGTTCTCATGGAGATCTCTTCAGATAAGTGTAGATTTTATCAGAATGAATAACTTTGCCTCTGAATGGGTACTTGCTGAAATGAATTTGTTTTGCATATATATTCCTATTAGGCTAACATAAAGTAATACTTAGGTATTTTGAAAATCAGCTTGGAAAGAAAATCTCTATGCGTATGTTAACAAGAACAACATGCTATATTTTTCAGTTTTTTTTTAGTTGATGTCAAAAATACTTCAGCTCTGCAATGAGGCACTGTAATTTGCTTTAGCATGACAAGCTAAAGAAACCAAGTCCTCAGAATTGTTGCTAACAGAATGATGAATCCACCATTTTAAACTTTTAGTTTATTGATAATGCTTAAGTAGACCATAGAGATGTGATTTTATCATTTGTATTGTGTAATGGTTTTCATTTTGACTCAAGGTTTTAGGTCTGCTTCAATTGTTGCCCTAATTCCCTCATGCCTACTATTATTATTCCTTAAGTCCTTAAGAAACATACATAGGTAAAACTGCATTAAGAGAATCTCCACATGTATAATGGCTCACACACAATAGAAATTAAATTCTTGCTCATATCACAGGCTAGAGTTGGTAGTTAGGTGGCTTTTTTCCAAATTATGATTTAGAAATGTGGGTTCCTTCCAACTTTTGGCACTGCCATCTGCTAGAAACTGGTTAAAACTGGCAACCAGCCAAGAGAGATACATCCACTCTTAAAACCCCTGCCCGGAAATGATGCACATCATTACACTTGCATTCCATTAGAGATAACTAAGTCATTTAACCCTGCCTAACTGCAAGAGAGACTGGGAAATGCATTCTAGCCATGTGCCCCTGATATAATCTGACTATAATGGGAGGAAAAAACACTGGTCTCTGCCACATTTCTACAAGTTTTTCCTGAAAAAAAAAAATCAGCTATACTTCTGGAGATCAGTCTTTTAGTTGCATATCTCTAGTAGAAGTTCATTAGGATTTTCTGTGTGCAAACTTTGGTACAAGTTGGAGATCTCACTTGGGAAATGATATTCCTTTCCACAGTATGATCAAATTTTATATCTACATAAAAATGACCATGAAGATGTTAAATCAAAGATGTCTAGTTTTATTTTCATTGCATTTTTTTGAGGCTTCTCTGAACATTTTGTCTGAGAAAGGCCTGTGGGATCACACCCATAAATTAGCAGGAGTTGAAAATCACATGTGTAACATGAATTCAATTTTTGTTGTCCATGGAACTGATTCTGTCAGTAATTAATTATTAATTATTGTTGTTTTTAAGAAACTATTAGATGACTAGCACTGTGCAAGGTGCTAATGGAAATATAAAGACTCATCATGTGCTCTGAAAATCCTCAATATTGGGTCAGAATATGTGAGAATGGTGGAAGAGACAAAAACATACAGAAAGTGATTTCATGGATAGATCTAGCATTAAAATTTGTTTCACATTTAGTAAAGCAACGTATCCATTGGCCTCATATTGGATATGACATGGAGTATTAAGACGCATAGGTATGTCACAGGAATTTGCCAACTCTGATGGGTCTGATATTTGAATGTTAACACTGTGAAAAAGATACAACTTCATTGTATTGACTTAAAGATTCTCAAGAGTCAAAGAACAGCAAGAAAAAGTCACCAAATCAAGAATGATTCTCAAATAAATCCTGACATTAAAACAG
Organism: Sapajus apella; assembly: GCF_009761245.1. Classification (NCBI taxonomy): domain Eukaryota; kingdom Metazoa; phylum Chordata; class Mammalia; order Primates; family Cebidae; genus Sapajus; species Sapajus apella. The sequence continues at coordinate 23,655,501 of NW_022436941.1, read as the reverse complement.
CTTCTACCATTAACAGTACATATTTATAGATAAAGTTTTAGACATGTTTAAGTTATATTAAAAATTTACGTGTTTAAACTGGTCTGCAGACCCCTTAAGTGATAACATTCATTTGGGTTAGATCTGTAATTCATAAAAAGCTTCTACTCTTGGAACAGTATACTCTTAGTCACTAGGAAATACTGCCTTGCTTGGTGACTTGGTTAGAAGTTTAATTCTCAGTAACCTAATAGAGGGCACAGTTCCATCATTATTTTTAAAATTTACCTTGGTATATTAATTTGATGTACTAGTAAAGACAGGGAAAATCATTTATTTTGATAGGTTTTATTTTTTTTAAATTGAGGTGAAATTCACATGACATACAATTAACTACTTTCAAGTGTACCATTCAGTGGCATTTAGTACGTTAGCAATATTGTACAACTACTACCACTCTTTACTTTCAAAACTTTATCATTACCCCATAAGAACACCTTGTATCCATAAGTAATCAATCTCTATATTCCCCTTACTCAGCCCTCTGCAACCCTGAGTCTGTTTCCTGTCTCTATAGATTTGCCTATTCGAGACATTTAATAGAAAAATAAGCATACAGTATATAATCTTTTGTGTTTGGCTTCTTATTATAGTGTTTTTGAAGTTCATACAAATTGTTACATGTGCTGAAACTTTACTCATTTTTATGACTAAATGATATTCCATTGGATGTATATACTATAATTTGTTTATCCATTAATTTATGGCAGGGTTTCATTATTGAGGCTTTATGAATTACATGCAGTATGGCTTAACTTAAATAATGACATATTTTGTGCAGCATAATCCAATTTTATTTTTAAAAGTACATCCATCCATACATACATACAGAAAGAAAGAGAATGAAGGAAGCAAAAGAGAAGAAAGAGAGGTAGAGACAGAAAGGAAAAACACTTGGAAAGATGTATTTCAAAAGTCTTTTCTGAATATTCTGAATGTTTGGAATCAGCATACATTAATTTTATATTCAAAATAACTATCAGTAAGCATATATACAATACCAACTCTATAAACTGCAGCATTTTATTGCATGAAGGAAGTTTCCAGGCTTTAGTGTGGGAAAGAAGAAACCAAGCTGAGACTGGTGGTGTCACTGAGTTGAGGAGACAGAGATCAGAGAGACAAACACAGCCAGAATTTATGAGGAAGAATGCCAGAATGGCTAGAGCTGCACAGAAAGAGATCTCTGTAGATCTGCAGAGGGATCCCCTAGAATCTTTGACTCAGTATTGATCTGTACAAATGCAGGAAGGAATTGCATGACAATAGGAGAACAACAGAACGCTAGAAAGAAATAATTTACAAAGCTCACACAGAACTGATAATTGTTTGCATTCTCAGCAGCAGAGTGAAATAAGCTCATAATTTATGAGCATCAAATAGTAGAATCTTCAAAAGGATATTGCCTTAGAAGTAATATACTTAGAAGTATATTAGCCCTGGACTAAAGACTGCTCTAGACTCTACCTAAACAAAGAATAAAAGAAAGCCTAGAAAAGATCCAACTGATTTCAAGCAACTTAACTCTATGCTCCACCCTACAAAAACAAAAAACAAAAACAAACAAAAAAAACCCCACACAATTTAAAGTAATATATTACATCAAACAAAAAATGTAAAATTAATACTGTATTGCATCCAATTACACATTTTTTTTTTGTGGTTTTCTTTGGGTTTATTTTGTTTCGAGTTGATTGGGCTCCTTGTATCTCAGGATTAATATTTTTAAAAAATCACATTTGAGAATATTTGAACTATTGCTTGTTTTCTGTCCAGTTTTTCCTCTTCTCAGCTTGTCCTTGCAAGTATGTTGGACTACTTCACATTAGTCTTATGTCACTGAGATTCTGTTCATTTTCTCTTAAGAATTTTTTATTTCTACACTTAAATTAGGATTTTTTTTTATTGATTTGCCTTGAAGTTCACTGATTTTTTTTCTGGTGTCTTTGATTTGTGCTTAATACAATTATCACTTCAAATATTTTATTTTTCAATTTTATAATTTCTATTTTAAAAATATAATTTCTGACTTTCTGTTGAGATCACTCATCCGTCCTTTCAGCATGTTCATCTTTTCCTTTAAATTCTTGAACATATTTATAATACTTTTTAATGAGTTTATCTGCTAATTTCAACAATGGTGTCATTTCCATATATATATTTTTTTCCATTGACTAGTATTTTCCCCCTAGTTTTAGGTCACATTTAGGTTTTGTTTTTCTCATGATTTTTAAAGTTAGTATTATTAATTATATGCTGTGGAGGCTACATTATTGAGAATCTTAGTTGTGTTATCTTCATTTAATAGAGTTGGTCTTCTTCTGGAAGGCAGTTAATTTATTGAAGGGTCTTCTTGAACTCATAAAGGCTTGCCTTATGTTTTTTTAAGGCAATTCTTGAGTAGTTCTTCTTCTAAGGTTAGATGAGCTTTATTCATAAGGGGTATCCTTACTGGTATCTCAATTGAGTATTCAGCAGGTTCAGAAATATCTCTCTCTACAAAGGATGGTCAGAACTCCAACATCTCACAGCACTATGAAACCTCCAGAATATGTTTTCAGCTCCTCAGTCACAGGAGCTGTTTTGTGCCAAGGCTTATGGAGTATTCCCTACATGGACATGTGTAGCCTAGTACTTAGCTAGACTCAAGGGGACCTTGATGCAGATTTCTGTGCAGTTTCTTTCCTTCAATTTGTGGTCTGACAAATTCCAGCCTTCTTAGCAGCCCTGAATTCTAAGTCCTCTACCTAGCTAGACCTCTCTTGTCTGTTGAAACTCTCCTTTTCTGTGTTATGATTTTGAGAGTACCCCTAGGCAGGAAGCCAGGGTAGATAGGGTGTTCCAACCATGTTTTCTTGCTGTCAAGGATGATGTGCATTAATTGTGCAATGGCTGAAAACAGTTGATTTACTTAGTTGTGTCAAGTTTTATAGTTACTAATATTATAAGTTATAATACCCATTCGAACATTACAGTATAGCCAAAATTGGAAGTTACTTATTTACTTTTGTTTTCCAGATGAACTAAAATTGCATCCAGATCCTTTTACTGAGCATTTATTATGTTCTAGAATGCTCTTGCCTCCATCTTTCTTTGGTCTTTTCATCATGCAGATCTACATTCAAATGTTACCTTTTGTGATCACCATATATAAAGTATGAGCTCCTCTAGTAACTATTTCAAGACACTTTTATTTTCCTCATAGCCTTCGTTACCATCTGCAGTTACCTTGTTTCTTTATTTCTATGTCTTAATCAACTGGGTTTTTCACTAGGATGTTAACACCTTAAGAGCAGTAACCTTTTCAAACTTGTTTACCACTGAACTCCCAGAGTTAGCACAGTGACTGGTACTGGTAGATGTTTAAGAATGTTGTTAAAATAAAGGGAGAGAGCAGAAAGTTGCCAGAGTCCTTAAACCCTGGATTAACCAGGTGTTTAGTAAATACTCCTGGCTAATGTGCTATGGAGCAACTCATATGAAGCAGGTTTAAGTCTGAATAGGCTATTTCATCCTGAATCATCTCTAACGGTTCACCCTTTTGTCTGGTTTTGGCAAAATGTGCTCACCTTATGTTGAATTAATTGAACATAGAATACATTTTGTCAGTTTATTTTTATTTCATTTAGTAATTCATATTTTGATAATGTTTTACAAAAACATACAATATATCAGAAAACCATATTCTGCAACTGGATGTACTAGCAGAAATTTTATAAAGTTGTCCTCATGATTCAATGATTATTTCTGCTTTCTGAATAAATCTTGGCAATTAAATAATTAATATTTGGGAAATGTAATTTTGTTTATGAAACTTCTGTTTAAAGTTTGAAGGATAAGGAAAAAAATCAGAAATATTTCTTAAACTAAAAATATAAGTAAAATCTAAAGTAATTTCAGTGCTTTCTGCTACTATATATTTTTAGTTATTTATCCACAGAACCTAAAAATCTATTTTGCTTTTTTCTGAATTTCTAGTTTATCCCTCCATAAAGTCATACATTTTGTTTCCTTATATGTCTGATCATTTTAATATTCTTTCCAAATGAAATTATTTTCCTGTTTTAAATAACTTATATCCTTATAAAGTCACTTATAAACATTTATTTCACATGTTGTTTTAATGTTTTAAGACTAGGTACTTGTAATGAACAAAAATCAAAGGTATATAATTTTAGCACAGGCTATGTATTTTGTCTTAAATGTCAATACAGAAAATGTTGGGAACAACTTTTGGCCACAAAATAAATCTCAAAAGGGTAGGAATATGCTACAATATTAGTATATAAAGAAAATTATTCTAAGTTTCTAGATCATAATTTTCCTTGTAATAGACTTTAAAATTGAGACCTACTCTTTTCAGAGTAGTAAAATGGAAGAGCCCATAAATAGCTATGTAAACTAGTGCTTTAAGAATGTACAACTACTGGCACAATTTTGGCTTTCTTCTGTGTATTAAATGCCTTGGAGATCAATGAGGGCTTTTGTAGCATCTGTTGAAAAATGGTATGTTATATTTGAGACATACTGAAGAAATTGGAGCAGTATTTTCAATACTCTTCTATGACTTGATGAAAAACAATAAAAGTGCCAATATAATATGCATGTCAGGAAAAGGAGGGTTTTAAAAGGTTTGAAAATATTGACATGAATTGTCTTTGTATGTGTTTAGGAAAGCAAGGTCTTCTTAAAGTTTTAATGTCAGAGCACTAAGATGATGCATAGATTCTCCTCATAGCATGCTGAACCAAGACCAGATGTGCTTATGTAACAAGTTTCCTTAATGCATGTTGCATGGAAAACAATTTTCGGAATGTACGTCTTTGTTTCATAAAGCATCCGTTTCAATTAATATAAAACCGGAGTTAGATTTGGCAATGATACAGCAAATTAGATTTAGCACACTCTGTTCTTGGTGGAGACATACCCCCAAACTTCTGAAACTGGGGTTTTATTAGGAATTTAACATTCTTTGTCTGTTATCTCTTTGGTTTTAAAATCTTGTAGTTGTTCCTTTTTCTGAAATATTTTCTATAAGGGCCCTACTTTATCATATTTTAGTAGATACAAGGCTCATTAAAAATGTTGAAAATATATGCATGTGGCATGTAAAAGACAAATGGGAAATTTTGAATTTCCATCTCCTTTAGCTGTAGTGAGAAACACCTCCAAGTTTGTTTATTTGTCATAAGATTACACCTATTTGAGAAAACTGGATCATGTCTGTCAGTACATCATAGACATAAACCTACCACCTAACAATCTATAGTTCCTAATAACTGACAAAACACATCTACCTGGCCTTCATAGTGGAAGGATGGAGAATACTTTGTGCTATGCCTGTTTTCACATGTACTTTCCTATACCACATTAGCTCCCTAGAATATTATGCAGCAGTGCCAAGGTTCTCTGGTTCAGGAGTCTAAACAGAGCTATTCATTGTTCTTTTAATCTTTATTTTCTTCCTTTTATTGATTGGTTAATTTTAGATGAGATGTTCAATGTTCCCATTGAGAAGCAGCTTTTGGGTAAGGATCTTAAAGACTCGAGGGTACTGGTCTCATGGGTATGGAGGATTCCATACTACTACCTTCCATGCTGCAGAAGTTGCAAGTGGAAAGACCCTGAGTCTCGTAAATATCACTGGGTTTAGATTATGCATCATTTATTAATTCATTCATTTTCTTATATGTACATATACTTATTTAACAACTTGTGCATCGTTACTATTTGTAAGGCTTTGGGTTAAACGTAGGAAAAAGCTAAGGTAAAGCATGCATACTAACTATATTAAATAATAAACTTTTAGATTCAAATGTAAGTAAAACATGGATAGTGGGTCATTTTTTTCCTTCTGCTTCAACAATAACAGGTTCTTTGCTTTTCCCAGCACCAGGCATACACAGTTCTTCATGCCTTTGTACTTTTTCATTCTGCCTAAAATGTTATTTCCCCATTAACACATGGTTAATACCCTGATTATCTTAAAAGTACCTTTTTAGCAAAGACTTTATTGGTCACCTCATCTAAAATGTTACCCCCTACAATATTTTTTTCCATTTTTCTGCTTTATTAATATTATTTTTACTTAGCATTTTTCATTTAACATGTTGTACTTTATTTTGTTTCTTTTCTATCTTCTTTACTAAAGTGTAAGCTCTGTGAGGGTGATTTTGTTTTTTTGGTCTTTTTTGTTTATTTATTTTTATTCCTCCAATGCCTAGAACAGTTCCTGATATATGATAGAATGCTCTGTAATATTTCTGGTCCAATGGGTAAATTTGTTAAGTGAAAAATGCAAACTGCAGGACAGTTTTGTGTGAAAGTGGTGAAAATAAGCATGTGTGTGCTTATATGTACACAAAACACCCCTGCAAGGGATCACGAGAAAGCAAATCATTGGTTAAATAAAGGCTGAGAACCGGGTATTTGGAGAGAGAGATTGTTTGTTGTATATTTTAATATACATTTCAACTTTGAACTATTTGAATTAAGTATCTATTTAAAACATCAGTTAAAATAATCACAAAAAATACAAGGTAGAGAGTGGCAAGCACAAAGAAAAAGCAGATAAAGAGCTCAGATAAGGGGCTAGATGATTTTCAATGAGGGAAACACAGAACAGGGTTGAGCCTGAAGGGTGGGTGCTGGATGGGCACTGCATGACCCGGGAGAAAACACGCTGGGTGAGGAGAGCAGCATGAGTTGTCCAGATGCAGAAAAGACAGGGTACAGCTCTGGGAACAGAGGTAGTTTTGTTCAACGTGAATCAAACATTTAAAAAACTTAAAAAAAAAGTGTTGATATTTGAGGAAAAAAAATTGTGGAGGTCTCAATTGCCATGTTACACAATTTGGATTTGAGGTTGTCAAATAAGTTGACTCAATAATAATAACATGAACATACACCCTGGAATTCTATGATATTGTTAAGCTACAGATGAACAAGAGTAGATATGAATTACCTGTAGAAGCTAGACAAAGCCACCTTGAGAGCAGAATGGTAGAGGGACAAAAATCAGACTTTTTTTTTTTACAGATTTGTGTTTTTCTTAGAAAAATTATGATGCATATTAACTACAAAAGTATTTAATCAATTTGACATAAATATGACAAAATTACAGTCTTTATTGCCAATTGGTTTCTCAGAGGTAACTATGGCCTTATAGGTACATGTTCACGTTTTTATTTTTAAATTTAAAAAATTAGATATATTTTTAAAGAATGAGATCCATATTGTGCACACTGTTTTGCAGTTTAACGTATTATTTTGGCATCATTACATGCCCATTTGTACAGGGCTAAGACATTCATTTTTATAACATATGATGTTATGTTAAGGGGATATATAATTATTTCAAGCAGTTCATTATCAGTAATTATTAGGATTTTTTCTGTTTTTATTAAAGACAATAAATATTTTTAATTAAAAAGATCTTCAGATATTGCTCTATTTTTATTGCTATTGCCCTTAAATTTTCATTGTGTTTTCATGAAGTTGATAGGTATTTGAAAACTAGCTTCTATTACAAATTACTCAGTATAGAAATTCTAACAATGTTAGAGAAAACTTGAGAACAAATTTTGTGTTTTAATTATTTATTGTGGTATAACACACCACCTCCAAATTTGTTTTTTCTTAACACCAATTTGTTATTTCTTTCTGCTTCTGTGTGTTGACTGAGCACTTATGCTGTTGTTAATAGATGGCACCTGGGACTGGAGTCATCTGACGCCTCAAGTGGGCTAGTGTTAACCTCTGTATTCATAGTCAGCTGCCTCACTCTCCATGCTTTCACACTTTTCATTTCCTCTCCATGTGATTTGGCTTTTTAAAGAATGTGGTCTAGGAGTGTACTTCATATGTGGTAGCTAGCTTCCAAGAAGCAAGAAGCAGAATTCACCAGGCCAATTAAGGATTATGCCCAGAATTGGCATAGCATTATACGTGTCACATTCTTCTGGTCAAAGCTGTCACAGAACCCATCTAAGTTGAGTAAGGTAAAGAGCTTACTTCTTGATGGAGGAGTGGCAAAGTCACATCGCAGAAGAACCTGTGCAATGGGAGATCTTGTAATGACATTTTGGAAAAAATACTATTTGCTCTAGTATGTTATGTATGTTCTCTTAGGAGTAAAGTTTCTACTCCACCTTTTTTTCCTGTTACATAGCCGTCTGTGTTACTCAATTGAATTATGGCTACAAGATGCACCGGGTACTAATTGCTTACCCAATCATTGTACTGTTTGTGCTCAAGTTTCTCTACAGTTTCTCTCTGTATGTCATGCATACAGTTGTATAAATGTCATAATTATTTCAATAAATATTTATTAAGAACCTACTATTCACCAAGTCCTTGCATCTACAGAGATGAACATCATACATTTCACATTTTCAGAATGTATGTCTCACAAATGAAGCAGGATAAACAGATAACTAACCAAATTTAACAGTGTTAAAGATGCAATGTTAAAGTACAATCCACTTTCGGAGTGGGTTGATGTAAAAGTGGGAGAGTGGTCATCAAAAGGTTAATAGTGGAGATGACAGAAGATGAGGCTTGTAGATAAATTAGCGTCACTAAAATCTGCTGATGAGATTTAAGAGTCATAAACAATGGTTAAAGTGTGGCAGGGCGTTTGAGATAGGGGAAAATGTCATAAAGATATAAAACAGTTGGACAGAGGGGACATGAATGGTTTTACATTTTAGAAAAACAAAATATTGTAGCAGTGATAGTGAATGAATAGGGGGCTTATAAGATTAGAGGCAACATATTATATTACAGTTTATTTCTTGGTGAGAGATAATGGCCTAAATTAAAAATAAAAGGGAGGCAAAAGAATGGAGCTGTGATACAGATACAAAATGGTTTAGAAGGTAAATTTATAAGATTTGTTCATTGACTGCTTGGGTGTTAGGCTGAGAAAGAGAGGGGAATCTAGGCTGACTCATAAGTATCTCAGAGGGCACATGGTGGCAGGAAATGGTATTCACACACACACACACACACACACACACACGCACACACACACACAGAATGCAGGAGAAAGAAGACTTTGAAGAATCTGCATTTGAAATCCATGGAGAGTCCAGGTGAAAATGTACTTCAGTCCATTCAAAGATCTCAATCAGGACATATAGAGTTGAGACTCATCAGCAAGTAGGTAGCAACTGAATGCATGAGCTCAGTTAGCTGCTCATGTGGTTTGGCTTTTTGTCCCCACCCAAATCTCATCTCAAATTGTAATCCCCATGTGTCCAGGAAGGGAGGTGCCAGGAAGGGAGGTAATTGGATCATGAGGCCAGTTCCCCCATCCTGTTCTCATGATAGTGAGTCATGAGATTTGGTGGTTTTATAAGTGTGTGACGGTTCCTCCTTCACATGCTCACACTCTCTCTTGTCACCTTGTGAAGAAGGTGTCTGCTTCCCTTTACACCATGATTGTAAATTTCCTGAGGTCTCCCCAGCCATGTAGAACTGTGAGTCCATTAAACCTACTTTGTTTATAAATCACCCAGTGTTGGGTAGTATCTTTATATTAGGTGGATGCAAAAGCAATTGTGGCTTTTTGCCATTGAAAGTAATGGCAAAAAACGCAGTTACTTTTGTACCCATCTAATGGTAGCCTCAGAATGGACTAATACAGCTCCTGTAGAGGGAGACTGTATTAAAGAGACTGAGCAAGGAAGACAGCCAGGCAAGAATGTAATAGGAATTGGGTAGACAAAGTTGCCGAATGAGAGTAGTGAGCAGTATGCTAGTTCAAGAGAAGTCAGGCAACTTTGGTCAGCAAAGAGTCCATTCCATCTGGGCATTACGAGACACTGGTGGCCGGGTGTGGTGGCTCATGCCTATAATCTTAGCACTTTGGAAGGCCTAGGCAGGTGGATCAAAAAGTCAGGAGATTGAGACCATCATGGCCAACACAGTGAAACTCTGTCTCTACTAAAAATACAAAAATTAGCTGGGCATGGTGGTACATGCCTGTTATTCCAGCTCATCAGGAAGCTGAGGCAAGAGAATTGCTTGAACCAGGAGTCGGAGGTTGCAGTGAGCCGAGATTGTGCCACTGCACTCCAGCCTGGCGACAGAGTGAGACTCCATCTCAAAAAAAACAAAACAAAACAAAAAACTAAAGAGACACTGGTACCTTTGCCAGAGCCTGTTCTCTATAGTTTTGTCGGCTAAAGACAGTTTTGAATCAAAAGGGTGAGGGAGAAGTGAAACAGGAGAAGCTATTTTCTCCTGTTGTTTTCAATAAAGTAATGTTACATAACGATATTTCAGTCAGTATTGAATCACATATATGAAAGTGGTCCCATAAGATTATAATAGAGCTAAAAATCCCTATCGCCTAGTGACAGTGCAGCTGTAGTAACATTGTAGTACAATGCATTAATCAAGTGTTTGTAAACAAACCCACTGATGTAAACAAACCCACTGCACCACCAGTCATATAAAAGTATAGCACATAGAATCATGTGCAGTACATAATACTTGACAATGATAATAAATACTTGTTTATGCATTTACTATACTGTTTTTTAATCATTTTTTTAGAGTATACTCCTTCTACTTACATAAACAAGTTAACTGTAAAACAACCTCAGGCAGGTCCTTCAGGAGACATTTCGGAAGAAGGGAATATTATCATAGGAGATGACAGCTCTGTGTATGTAATTGCTCCTAAAGACCTTCTGGAGGGTAAGATGTGGATGAGAAAGAGAATAATATTGATGATCCTGACCGTGTGTAGGCCTGAGCTAATGTGTGTGCTTTTGTCTTAGTTTTTGTCTTAGTTTTCATTCCTGTCGTTAAGTGATGCTAGACTGTATTTACCTCAATATTTTGGCGTATTCCACTTTTAGTGGTATTCTTTTTATGTCTCAATGTACAACATACTTTATTCTGTAACTCCATTACATACAGCTTTAAGGCTGATTTATTTCCTGATCATCAGTTTTCTCTAAATCTAAAGATAGTGTGTGTATATATATATATATGTGTGTGTGTGTGTGTATGTGTGGGTTGATTTGTGAACTACATTTTTTCACATGCTATCTTAGCATCTAGATGAACTCAATTCCTTATCTCAACAAACTTGCCTCAACGTGCTTAAAATGTCTGCTTTAGAAAATAATTCTTACAGGTTTAAATATTTTTATTCTTAAGTGACCATTCTTAAAATATAAACTTTCTTAGTTGATATAGCATCTTGTGAATGAAATTGCATTGAGAAGGGATAGGATAGACTCTGGTGGAAAAGGATATCAACTTTTAGTGTGAGCATAGGAGGATGGGCTACACTGGGGCATTTGGAAAATAATTTGAATTTCCAGAAATAGTATAACTTCTGCTATGTAAAGTCTGATAACATTTTCAGTAGGGAATGAAATAAGGAAATAATCTTTACTGAGTACCCACTGTATTCTCACATGTATATTATCTCATTTTATAGTCACAAATATTATCCAGGGTAGATACGATTATCCATGTTTACAGATGAGAATATAGATGCCCCAAAGGTTGAATTATTTGCTCAGGTTTATATTGCTCATTAAAGAGTGAGAATTTGAATGAAAAATTTTCTATATTCCTTGTACTTTCAAATACTTAGGTTGACCCTAATCCTATCAACATGTGAGACTTCCCTGCATTTCCAGGTTTTGTGTTCCTGTTCTCAGATTAGAACTCAAACTCTTCTCTTTCTCATAGATTTCATTGTATCAGTCAAGATTCTTTTGGTTGCTAATAGCAGAAATTTTATTAAAATTGGTTTAAGCAGAAAAGGCGATTTATTAGCTCACATACTTTAAAGTTCTGAAGGATATTAAAATTTAGGTATAGGTGAATTCAGGGATCTCAAAAAAGGTGTCAGGAATCTGTTTTTTGTTTTTCTTTCTATATATGGTCATTTCTTTCATTTGTATTGGCCTCTTTCTCAGGCAGGGTATCCCCATATGGTAGCAAAGATCACTAGTAGATGCTCCAGGTTGACATTGTACTAGTTGAATAGAACCAGATGAAAGAATGTGTCTTTCCCAAAACTCTTCAAAAACTTCCTGATATTGTTCTGATCTGATTGTCAGTTTCAGTCACATACCCATCTCTGAACTAATCCCTGGGATGGTGGGGGTGTGCTGTTCTCATTGGCTGGCTCGAGTGGACATCCTCTCCCTGTGAGGCTTAGCCTCACCCAAGACACTGCAATTAGAAGTAGGGGAAGAATATTTCTCCGCAGGAAAATGAGAGTGCTATTAGAAAAAAAGGGGAATAGAATCCTAGACAGTTACAAATGACTGAAGTCCACTACTCATTTTCACATTATTATCCCAGTTGGACCTTGTGCTCTAGTCAGTGATGAAGACATGACTATGAAATAATTTTCTAATCTGTGCATTCCTACCTGCTGTTTCCCTTGCACTTATTCCACCAGTTCTTTTTAAAGACTTGATCTCAGACCTTTTTCCGTCTTTACTCTGCATTCTGAAAGCATTGAGAGATCTGCTGATTTTATGAATTATACGTTGGTAAATGTTCTTAGGTTGTTATATATTTGTGTGTGTGCATATATATATATATATATTATATATGACTTTTTTCATCTATACTAGAGCAAGGAGTACCTCTTATTTTATTTATGTAAGTATTCAAAGCCAAGGAAATAGGAATCAACACATAAAATGGGTTATAATTTAACTAAAAAACAATCATCCTCACCCTTTCACAATGTCACTCAATGAAGTTAAAGGTTGAATTTAGGGAAAGTCATTTATTAAAATGCTTTGTGATTATATTGGAAGAATATAATTTGAACCCACCAAAAGGGACATGCTTATTACCTCCCCGTGGAAAGACTTGATGCAGCTCCCCATGTTTCCACCCTAATTCCATTAAGGTACTCATTCATTCATTTATGCTATTTTATTGAAGATTTTTTTTTGGCCATTCCTTAGAAGGTTTCTTTGTTCTAACTGATGAATTAAGTGCCACTCCACAAATTTTGATCTTTATCTTTAGATTTCAGTCCCTCTTCTTTTCCTCCTCGATGCTTCTCCCATGCATTGTCATTCTTCCTTTTTTCTTTTTGTCCTCACTACATTACTCCTTTCCCCTTCTAGCATTCCTTCTCCATTTTTTGAGTTATGTAGCACCATAATTAAATTTTATTTGACTACAGTTTTTTAACCAATCCTTAAGAGAAAAGTAGCAATAAAAATTAGTGAAATATCTCTGTTCTTCCTTTGTCCAGGATGTATTATGATCACACTGAGTGCAAAATAGGCATCATTAAGGCTTCTTCTAGAAACAGAATTCCAAACAGAAAAAGCAAATTAGCCTAGAAATTCTCATGAGCATCTACTTGATAGTTCTGTATCTCGCAGTGAATATGAGAACAAATTTTCCTTCATCAAGATATTTCCAGGATAGCTTTATTTTTATTTTTTAAAAAATTATGCTTTAAGTTATGGGATAGATGTGCAGAACATGCACATTTCTTACATAGATATACACATGCCATGGTGGTTGGCTGTGCCTATCAACTCATCATCTACATTAGGTTTTTCTCCTAATGCTGTCCCTCACCTAGTCCCCCACCCACCTACAGGCCCCACTGTGTGATGTTCCCCTCCCTGTGTCCATATCTTCTCATTGTTCAACTCCTTCTTATGAGTGAGAACATGCAGGGTTTGGTTTTCTCTTCCTGTGTTACTTTGCTGAGAATGATGGTTTCTAGCATCATCCATGTCTCTGCAAAGCACATGAACTCATCCTATTTTATGGCTGCGTAGTATTCCATCGTGTATATCTGCCACATTTTCTTTATCCAGTCTATCATTGATGAGCATTTGGGTTGGTTCCACTATTGGGAACAGTGCTGCAATAAACACACATGTGCATGTGCCTTTATAGTAGAATGATTTATTATCCTTTGGGTATATACCTAGTGATGGGATTGCTGGGTCAAATGGAATTTCTATTTCTAGGTCCTTGAGGAATCACCACACTTTCTTCCACAATGGTTGAACTATTTTACACTCCCACCAACAGTGTAAAACCATTCCTATTTCTCCATATCCTCTCCAGCATCTGTTGTTTCCTGACTTTTTAATGATCACCATTCTAACTGTTGCGAGATGATATCTTATTGTGGTTTTGATTTGCATTTCTTTAATGACCAGTGATGACAAGCTTTTTTTTCATATGTTTGCTGGCTGCATAAATTTTTCTTTTGAGAAATGTCTGTTCATATCCTTTGCCTACTTTTTGATGGGGTTGTTTGTTTGACAAAAACAGGCATTGGATTTCTTTGACAAAAACAGGCAATGGGAAAGGACTCCCTATTTAATAAGTGGTGTTGGGAATACTGGCTAGCTATATGCAAAAAACTAAAACTGAACCCCTTCCTTACACTTTATACAAAAATTAACTCAAGATGGATTAAAGACTTAAATGTAAGACCTAAAAACCATAAAAACCCTAGAAGAAAACCTAGGCAATACCATTCAGGACATAGGCATGGACAAAGAATTCATGACTCAAACACCAAAAACAATGGCAACAAAAGTCAAAATTGACAAATGGGATCTAATCAAACTAAAGAGCTTCTGCACAGCAAAAGATATATCATCAGAGTGAACAGGCACCCTACAGAATGGGAGAAAATTTTTACAATCTATCCATCTGACAAAGGCTAATATCCAGAATCTAAACAAATCTATAAGAAAAAAGCTTTTTTAAATAAATAGCATAAAAAAACAAAAACCATCCCCTTTATAATATGTTCGTTCCAGGCAAAATATTCCACTGCATAATTTCAAAATTTCGTGAATTTTAGTATATTTTATTAAAAAAACAAGTATTATAAATTATTTATTTGCTAATACAAAATAAAATTAGACTAAAAATTGTTTTCTTGTATTACAGCAAATCTAAATAAAATTGAATGGTTTGTCTTTTTTCTATTCCTTTCAAATATTTATCAATCTGGGAAAAGAATACTTCCCAATACTATTTCTTGAAAAACTCTGGGTGTAATACTTTTTCTTGTTTAATGTGTGTACAATAACTGAATTGTTTTATAAAGAGAAATGAGGGCCAGGCATGATTGCGCATGCCTCTAATCCCAATACTTTGGGAGGCCAAAGCAGGCAGAACTCCTGAGGTCAGGAGTTTGAGACCAGCCTGGCCAGCACTACTAAAAATACTAAAATTAGCCAGGTGTGGTGGCTCACATGGGAAATTCTGGCTACTCAGAAGGCTAAGCCATGAGAATTGCTTGAACCTGGGAGGTGGAGGTTGTAATGAGCCAAGATCACACTACTGCACTCCAACCTGGGCAACAGAGTGAGGTTGTGTCTCAAAAAGAAAAACAAGAGAGAGAGAAATTAGAAACTGTTGTATCTTTAACTTTGCCTCTTAGTTGCCCATAAAAATTAGATTTTTATTGCTTTATTATTATTTAAATTATTATAATTATTTTATAATTATTTCTTTTCATCGTTTTGTTGTTTTATTTTGGCATTTAAAATTCTAATTTTATCATGCTTTGCTGCAAAGTTATTGTAAAGGTAAGTCTGTTTTAAATAAAAGAAAAATAAAATGAACATATAAAGCAAGGCAAGCTTCAAAACAAATCTCAAGTACAAATAATTTTCCTATTCTTCTCCTATTTTAAGGAAGAGAAAAGTAGGAATTGAACCAAATAACACTGCTGCAATGCTATAGTGATGTCCATGGCAGTGATCCTGGTGGTGAATTGAGAGCAATTTATTTTTTATACAGGATATTTACCTTTCATGACAGTATGAAAGGCTTCATAAAGATGTTTTCCTGTATTTAGGCTCTAATATCTCATGCCCTAATATTCCCAGAGAGCAAGTCTACACAGGACCTAAAGGGAGAGATAAGAATGAATAGATACAACGCTTGCCCAACAAAGTTATAATCTTGTTGGAGTGGCTGCAAATTACTTTTATTTTAGATTATTTTTTCTACCTTGACTTGACAAAATCCCAGCTAGGTAATTGTAAAAGCAAAGCAAAAATAAAACAACAGTCTGTTTTTGTTACCTGTTGAAATAAAAAGAATATTTAAAAACATATTTTATTTTCCCTTAATATTATTGTAGTGTATATGTGTATTAATATCTTATGATATCATATGATAATCCTATGATAGTACTAGAAGTAGTATATGATATACTATATTTATAATACTATATAATAATACTATATATAATGTCTATGATAGATATATAACATATACAATGATACCATATATATTACTATCTATAATACCTATTATGTATGTATGTGTATATGTGTATGTGTGTGTATATATATGTGAAAAACATAATTCACATATATATGTTTAGAAACAGTCTCGCTTTGTCACCCAGGCAGCAGTACGGCGACATAATCATTGCCCACTGTAACCTAGAATACCTGGGCTGAAGCAATTGTTCTGCCTCAGGCTGGCAAGTAGCTAGGACTATAGATGTGTTTCACCACCTGGCTAATTTTTGTTATTATTTTTGTAGATAGGGGGTCTTGCTGTGTTGTCCAGGCTAGTCTCAAACTCCTGGTCTCAAACGATCTTCCAAGCTCAGCTTCTTAAAGTACTGGAATTACAACTGATAGCCACCATGCCCAGCCTGTCATAATATAATTAACACTGAGTTCTTTGCAAAGCTTTTGTCTCCCACAGTTGAGCATGGTGCTGAAAAGATATATACAGTCAATGTAATGTGGCCTATAATATGATAATCATATTATATCAAAGCCAAAGTAACACTCACATTACCCATACATTGAAAAGGTGGCTTTGCATTATCTGTGCTGAGACCAGGAGTGATTCATATATAAAAGTTGCTTAGAACACATGCACACATATGCACAAGTATCCAATAAAGCGATCGCTGAAAATAATATTTTTTTTTGCAGCAGGTTACAAATAATGGCTCAAAATCTTGTGACAATATCAGTGGTGCTGTGGCCATATCTAAAGATGCCCAGAGCCATCTTCTGTTTCTGCATGGCCCTCAAGAAATGGGAGACCAATAGTCTTAGAGATACTATTGAAAAGTACATGGAAAGGCTCAAAGTCAGTAGAGGACAGAACTCTCACAAAAGATCAGAAAGTCTTAAGAAACACACAATTATAGGTTTCTGTTGAGGGGAAATTTTTAAACCATTTTTTATTATTATACAACTTTTTTAAACTAACCAAAGCCTTCCCCCACATTCCATCGGTGCTTTTACGTACTTTAGAACCTTTATTAAAAATTTTACATGTAAGTATATGAAATAAATGTAAATATCAACTTCAATAAAATGAGTTCATTCAGTTCATCATTTAAACAACTACTCGTAATATAAAAAATATATAATTCACATTCCACAAATTTATTTTACCACCAGATTTGAGATAAATCCACACTGCTGATACATCTGTTCTGCCTTCATGCCCAGAATTTTCCCTAGTGGCCTGAAAAAATGAAAGCAAACCTTCCTAGAGAGCCTGTCCTATGACCAGGGACTTAAACACAGGCAGACTCATTCTGAATCTCTAGTAATTAATTATCATCAGTTGTCTCATTGACAGCTGGGGGCCACATTTAGCCAACCAGCTGCCCTGCATTGTACAATGCTATATTTGTTCTAGGCCCCTTGGGTGATTCTTGCTGTATGTAAAATAGCAGCAGTTGTAGTACCATTTGCTTCTGTATAGATGCTTTATGACTTGTGTGTCAAGACTATGGCAACCCTTCAGGACCAATGAATGCCTGGTAAATACCATGAGATGACTCCTTGGCTGTGAGCAGGGAGAACAGGAAATTATTAAACCACAAGTGGAAGTAAAATAGAACACCCAATAAAATGGCATTAGAGTGTGAAGTTAGTTCAAGTCTTATTTAATTATTTTGCTTATTAGGGATTTTGTGTAGAGATTTTAAGTATAGCAGTTCAAATCCTCAACAACCAGCTATAGAAAATAGTCTGGTGCAAAACATGTCTTATCAGGCTGTGACAAACATAATTAATCGAACCTAGTCTGTTACTATATCTTATTGATCTGTGAGTTAACAGATGATACTCTGTCTGCAATATCCGGTGCCCCTATCTGTTTCTTTATATATCTGCAGCATATTCTTTTATAATATATCAGAATGAATCTGAGCTTTAGAAGGAACACAGTGGAGTAAGAAAATCCTGAATTTGGTCTGTTATCCAAACAAAAATTCTCAGATTTAAGATGCCAAGAGCTAATAGATTCACAATCTTAAAAGTTCAGAAAGCTGGATGTTGTTTTCGTCCTGAATTTCCTTTTGGTGTTTTTAACATGAACCTATGAAATGATTTTGAATACTTTACATGTTTAGCAGAGACAATTTTTCTATACCTGGAATGCCCTTCAGATAAACTTCTTGTTTTTCTCTTTGTCTGGCTCCTATTTTCCGGGGAGTTTTCCCTTATGAATTTAATATTAATTCAAATGAATGCAGGACTGGAGGTGGGAAGTAGACTCAGGGGTCAATTCTGAGTTCATACCAGCTCTATCATGTCTACATGTTTTTGACTTGATCAGATTTATCAGAGGCAAAATCTAGTAGTGTTTGTTCTGGGACTAAGTTATTGCTAGTCTCTTTTTTGAAATGATTGCTATCATGGACATCAAGATTTATTAAAGATCAATTCATGACAACTTTGTAGTTAACATCTAAACATTTTTTGAAATACAATAGCAACAGTGTGCATAAGGACCTGTAATTATGATTTTTTTTGTGTATGTATGTGTACGTGTATGTGTATATGTATTTACTAATAGTGTAGCTATAAACTTGGTTTCAAGGTGTGTCTATAAACTTAGACTGACATTGTTGAAGACTTCTTTGAACTATTAGTCACTTAGGATTTTAGTTGGAAAAGTGTATTATCATACTAAGCAAATCCTAGTAGTCACTGCAATTTTGCTCATCTTTTAGAATTTCTTCTCCTAGTTTCAATTTGACATTCCTCTGACACGATTTGAAAAGTATATCTTAGCTTTGTAAAATTCACATCAACATCTGTTCACCACTATAAAATTTATAGTTATATGGAAATTTAAAATGTAAATCAGATATCATTTTCTCTTACAACTTTCAATTAAAAAGAAATGGCTAGATTTTAAGGGAATCTATGTAAGCAGAAGGATTCTCACATAAATACTTTTTTACGATAGAATCTAAGTTCATGCTAGCCAATGTTATTTTTCTCTTTTGGCGTCCTTTTGTGTTTTTGACATGCAATGGGAAACATGAGCCTTCTCCAAAATACTTCTGTAATAGAAAAAATTAAAACTTGGTAATACAGGGTGATCTACTGTCTTAGTCTACACTTTCTTAGGGATGATACTCGTGTTTCTGAGGAAAGTTGGAAGTTAGCTTTTCCACTTTCAAATGTGCTTCAAATTTCTCCATCAAAAGAGATTTCTCTGACCTAGAATGAGCTAGACATCAATATGGTGACAATGTTAGTGAAAAGGCTTTACACACTGTTAAGTGATTTACAAAACTACATGGCAAATAATAGATACTCAATAATGGCTCTGGAATGAGTGAAGGTACAGAAGAAAAACTGCATAATAAAAGCAGAGAAAAAAGTCAGACCCTTGCTATGAAAGAGGCTTTTTATCCAATGACGTTGTATGCTATTTATTCTTTTATTCGTCTTAACAAATGAAATGTATTGGGAAAATTAGCGTTCAGAGAATATGGTAAACCTCAGGAAATCAGAACTTTGTGAGTAATTCATCAGCATCTCAGTGCTTGAGTGTTTGGAATTTAAAAATAGAGGAGTGCTGAAATTTATGGCATCTAAAGTTAAATGTCTATAATAAGTAAAAAGTAATGTCATAGAGTCTTTCATTTTCAGTTTTCACAATTCAACTTATTTACAGACGTCTTCTGTTTTCATTGTAAACAGGAAAACTGGCTGTTACTGTAAAGTCAACTAATAGGTAAAAATGTTCATTTATCACATTTTGACTCTTTGACTCTAATCGGTAAGATATATGGATGGACTTTGGTGTCAGAGAGACCTAGCTTTGCAATTACTGTCAGCTCTAAAAGTGTTTCTTCATCTGAAAATGGTCATAATGATACTTAGCTTTTAGAATTGATAAGTATTAAGATATGTGATATGTGTAAAGTATTTCAGTCCAGTGTGTAAATGCACAAGAAATGGTGGCTATTATGAAAACAACTTTCGGTGGTCCTGTCTGGTTATGGTGACCATGTAATTTGTCATCCAAGCCAGGGAGCTTTTGAGAATAAAAGCAGAAACTATTCATAATTATACTAGAACACCAGGCATAAATCAGGACTATGGGCAAACTGAGAACTGTAGTCATCCTATTACTGACATATCCATCCTAAAGTAAGGTAGGCTTTCTAGATATGAAAGAGAAGCAACACATAAACCTCTATTTAAATGTAGCAACAATTGAAATTTGAAATTTTTTCTCCTCTGTTAATTTATTTGTGTTATTGCATGAATTGTAAGCTAATAATTAAGAAGAGAGAACTGTTTTGGTGATTTGGAATAGAGAGGCTCTATTGTAGAATGTAACTGCCTTAGACAAACAAACACCTTAAAGGTAAACTGATCTCCTCATTTTACATACAAGGAAACCAAGTTGAGAGAGAATAAATAACTCAGTGAAATCCACAAAATTAACATGAGGGAAATTAGAAGTACAGTCTGAGTTTGCCCCATGTCTACTTTCAATCCCGTTGTAAAAATGGAGTGCCTGTCCCTCCCATCTAAATATTCCTTATAATGGACCTTTGAAGGAGCTCTGACCATATTAACCAGAAACAATCTATATTGATTAGTACTGCATTCTGCCCCCCAAAATTTAAAATAATTCAAAGCGTGACTAGATGTATGAGAGGTTGGTGATTTTCACCATAAAATATATTTATTTTTGGCCCTGATGAATTTATGCTTACAATAAGGTCTGATATTTAATTGTTTTAAATGAAAGGTGTTAATTTAGATCAGAGACAAAAATGAAAAGAAGCGTGTCGCAAATTAAGGTTTGGAGCACTTTGATGAGGATCTTAGATCATTTGAAGGTGTGTGGCTTCATAACTCAATGAGATAAAAATAAACAATGGAATTGGAAGAGTATAACATATTTCAGAATAATAAGAGCTGACATTTATTGATTACTATGTGTAGCAGGTAGCATAATGCTTCATGTGGATTATTTAATCCTTGAGGTTGTCATATGATATAGAAAATGTCATTGTTCCAACTTTAAAGATAAGGAAACATTTAAAAAATAACAAAATGTTAAATAGATATTCTGAAATGTAATTATGTGAACCTTTATTTTATGTAGTTTACTTTGTTCACATACACCTCAACCTATATGGAACAAGAGCAACATTTATGACGGCTTACAAAGATAGATAAAATACAGCATAATAAAATACATTTAAAAGAAGACAGTGAGGCAAAATGACCATATGTTAGGAAAATAGGAGGAGTTAGAGACAGAAGGGCACACAAAATAAGCAATAAAATAAGCACAATTTGCTAAAAATGGGCCACATTAAAACCAGCACGAACAAAGAAATAGTAAATTACAAGACTCATGAGGTCCATAAAGTAAAAATAAAGCAACTTTCAGAAAAACGCTATTGCTACTGCTATTGAGACCAGAGGAAAATGTCTCTAAGAGGCCTCATAAATGATAATCATATTAATCACTAACATTTAATTCAGTACTTTGCTTCCATTACTTCATTTAATCTTCATAGAAAACCCATAGTTATTCTACTTTTAAAGATGAGAAAACTGAAGCACAGAGAAGTTAAAGAAATTGCTTAGAGTTACACAGCTGGTAGGAATCAGAACTGTGATCCAAACTTACATCTATCTGAGTCCCCAGCCAGGGCTTTTACACTAAATCACATAAATTCTTGGAAACTTCCATGCAGTGTGCACTGGAATGCATTGAAAATGGATTTTTCTGTTTCTCACCGCTTCCCACAATAGGCTGCAGTGAAATCCTTTCAGGCAGAATTAGGCAACAAAAACCCCATTGGTAGTCAATTTAAGCAAGAGTGAAGAGTGGATGAAGCTGGAAGCCATCATTATTAGCAAATTAACACAGGAACAGAAAACCAAAAACCACATGTTCTCACTTTTAAGTGGGAGCTGAACAATGAGAACACATGGACACAAAGAGGGAAACACGGGGGCCGGTTGGGAGACCTGGGGGGCAAGGGGAGAGAGAGCATTAGGACAAATAGTAATGCATTAAAACCTAGATGATGGGTTGATAGGTGCTGCAACCCACCAATGCACATGTATACCTATATAACACACTTGCACGTTCTGCACATGTATCCCAGAACTTAAAAAAAAAGAATGTATGTCTTACGCTTAATTCTTCTTAGGCCACAGCCCTAGATCAGAATGTCACAGTTTGCTGGACATTCTGTTATATTGTGAATGGCTAACAGGGATGGGGTGAGGATCACTTAAGTTCCCCAGACAGCTAATTGTGTCTTGGATAGCTGTAGTCCCAGGCTGGTTACTTCAGGGATTATGCTTATTCAGTGATCTAAATAGATGGCAGAAAACGTGATCATCAGCTGTCATTGCTCTTCCAAAACTACCTGAGCCTGGCCAAGGGGGTCCTACCACTTTGCCATCCATGTTAGCATCCAATTGTAGAGCATAACCCTTTCACATTTATAAAGGGCTCCATGAAAATATTGGAGCCGTTTGTTTCTGTACACAGCCTAAGTGTGGCCACACAAAAGTGAGGAAAGGTGAATGAGGGACAGGGTAGGGCAGGGGTATCTGGCAGGTGCAGCTCAAGTGAACATCTAAATATCTCTCTTGCATAACAAATACTTCTATTTGTAATTAATGTCCTTCTGATTTATTTTTCTACCTGTTGATGTGCATTGGGGTTTTCCAATTTGGAGATAGTATAAATTAAATAAAGCTTCAATGGACTTTCATGTACAAGACTTTGTAGGGCCATACTCTTACTTTATTTTTAGATAAATACCCAAATAATTGGCTTACAGAGTAGATGTATGTCTAACTTGACAAACAGCGACACAGTTTCCCAGTTGGTAGATCCATTTTTTCCATTCCCATCAGCAGTATATGATAGTTTCAGCTCCTCCACAACCTTACCAATGTTTGGTATTGTAACCGGGGTGGGGCTGTGTACTCATCTCTCTGTCCATTCCAAGGTCCTTGGCCTTTCTTACACCTAAGAATGGGGAAAGGGTCCCTGGAGGCTCAGTGAGCTTACCATTTGAATAAATATTGTGGACCCAAAGAGTTTTGCAGAAAAAGCGATTTATTAGAGAGAAAGAGAGAGAGCGAGCTCCCATGCTGTTGTGGGAGGGGAATCTGGTGGGGATACCCATGCAGGTAAGGAGCAGTGGAGTTTTAACTGTGCAGTTATTCCCTCCTCATTTATGTTCTCATCCAATGAGACGAGCTCTTTCAATCTTCTTCTGGAGTGATTGATCTTTGACTCTGATACCAGATTGGCTGCTTGGTCTGCAACAGAGCCCTCTCCCCGCAGAGCTTTCTGTGGGCTTTTTGGAGAAAGAAGCCCACCTCGATTTCTCTACCTAGCCCAGGTGCAGCAATACAAGTCCTTTATCAGATATGTGATTTGTAAATATTTTACTCTAGCTTGTAGTTTGTTCATTTTCTTAATAGTTTTTTTTTTTTTTTTTTTTTGGAGCAGGGGTTCTAAATTTTGATGAAGTCTGATTTACCATTATATTATTTATGGATTATGCTTTAGATGTTTTATTTAAGAAATCATTACCTAGCCCAAGGTCACAGAGACTTTTCTCAGGCTTTCTTCTAGAAGTTTTATGATTTTAGGTTTTATACTTAGATCTGTGATCCATTTTGAGTTAATATTTATATATGGTGTGAAGTATGCATAGTTTTTTTCTTCTTTTTCTTTTTTCGGCATGTAGATTATTTAGTAGTTTCCCACCATTTATTAAAAAGACTAGATGATGGCAGACTAGATAGGAGATGGCTGACTAGATGCAGCTGCCACCGAGGGACCTGGACAACTGGCACACTCCTAAAAGATCTCCAGATGAAAGGCACTGAGAGTGGACGGAGGGAAGACACAGCTGGGCTCAAGAAAGAGGAAGCTGGGAACCCTGCAGAGTGCTGCTATGCACCAGGACTCCTTCCTGCTCCTATGGCTCTCGGGAGAACAGATGAAGTGATCGGGAAAGTAGCAACCTGCTCTCACTTGGTCTTCTGGAATCACAGTAGGAGGAGACCCCTCCACACCATGGACACTCAAGTTGACAGGGAGAGCTGCTTAGAGAAGTGGTAGGGGCAGCACACCAACTGATGTGGAATCTAAAGGGTTTGGTACTGAGCATCTGTAGCAGAGTATGGCCAGGGATGTCCACCCCTCTAGGCTTGACTTTGCTCCCATAGGATACTTCAGCCCTAGAGGAATGGTGAAGCCCAATTTTGCAGGGCAGTCTTGCCCATCAGATGGGGCTGGTCCAACCTGAGTACCCTTGGGTCAGCTGACCCCTTCTAGGGCTTCAACCTGGCTGTGTTTGAACCAGCCTCAGGTGTCCTGGTGAACTACATCATAGCTCCTGTGCTGGTGGAACATGCCTGGCTAACAGAGAGCTCCAACAGGGTGGCCCCTCATAGCCACACACCAGTCTGCCTGCTCCCTCCACTCACTTCAATTTCCCTGGGCCCACAGCAGTCTCCCACATCACTTTGCTGGCTCATGTGTGCGTGGGCAGGTTTTGTTTTACCTCCCCTGCCAATATTAATATCAAATCAAATAAAAAGATTATGTTAATATCAAGGTAGATTTCATTGCAAAGAATGTTATCAGGGATGAAGAATGTAGTTTCATAATGATGAAGAGATCAACTCATCAAGAAGACATAAAAGCCCTAAATGTTGATGCATCTAATATTATTAAAAATCAATTAAGCAAAAACTGGTTCAAATATAAGGAGGAATATATAAATTCAATAACTGTAGTCAGAAATTTTAATATTTCACTTTCAATAATTAAGAAAACTAGACAGAAAATCAGTAAGAATAGCCCTGTCAACTAATTTTATCTAAATTATATTATTGATGTCACAAAATACTCCACACAAGTGCAGAATATGCATTTTTCTAAGTGTACATGAAGCATTTACTAAAACCATAATCTAGAACAAAAAACAAATCTCAATTTAAAAGAATTTAAGTCACATAGAAATATGAATCACAATGAAATTACAACAAAATGCATAGCAGAAGGTTGTCTAGAAAATCTTTAAGTATACATTGACTAAACAACACACTACTAAAAAAATCATGGATGAAGGAAAAAATGAAAATAAAATATAAAACATTTTGAACTTAATAAAATAAAAAGACAACATGTTGGAATTTGTCTGATGCCACTAAAATGTACTTGGGGTGGGTGAAATTAGTAATTATTGCACTAAATGCGTACATTAGAAATGAAGAAAGATCTTGCAATAATGACCTTAGCTTACACATAAGAAACTAAAAAATGAAAAGTAAATTAAATCTAAAATAAGATAGAAAAATAAAGATCAAAATTAAAATCAATAAAACTGAAAATGGAAAAGCAATAGTGATAATTAATGGAACCAGTTTTAGTGAGAATGTAAATAAAATGAGTGATCAGAAAGAGAAAGGACACAAATTAACAACATCAGGAATGAGAGGTGATTTCACTATACATTTACACAAATAAAGGATAATTAGTGAATGTTATAAATAACTTTATACCAAGGAATTTGACTACTTAAAGGAAATAGACAAATTTCTGGAAAGACAAATTACCAAAGCTCACTCGAGAAGATATAACCTAGTTAGACTTGTATCTATTAAAGAAATTGAATTTATAGTAAAAACATTTCTACAAAGAAAAACCTAGACCAAGATCATTTCACTGGTGAATTCTACCAAATATTTAAGAAAGAAAGAATACCAATTAAACGCAAACTATTTTAGAAAATTGACAAGGAAGAAACACACATAGCTCATTCTTTGAGGCCATTATTTACCTGATACTAATATCAGACAAAGACATTGCAAGAAAGGATAACCATAGACCAATATACTTCATGAACACAGATATAAACATTCTAAAAAGATTTTCAGTACATCATATTCAAAATATATAAAAAGCATAATACATCATGACAAAGTGAGTTTTATACCAGGAATTCAGGGTTGATTTAACATTAGCAAATCAGCGTATTTCACCATATTAAAATGCTAGAAAAAATTAAAAGGTTATCTTGGTATATGCAGAAAAAGCATTTGACAAAAATCTGTCACTCATTTCTGATTAAAAACAAAAGAAAAAACTCTGAGCAAACTAGGAATAGATCTTTCTCAATCAGATAAAAGACATCGACAACAACAACAACAACAACAATAATAAACTGGCTAACATTGTACATAACCGTGAAAAACTGAGTGATTTTCTCCCAAGATTAGAAAAAAAGGCAAGGATGTCTGCTATCACTACTTCTAATCAACACTGTTCTGTGGGTTCCAGCCAGTGCAGTCAAGCAATAAAAATGAATTTTAAAACATCCAGATTGAAGATGTGGAAACAAAAGTGTCTGTGTTCACAGATGACATTATCATATATCTAGAAGAACATTTGAAATCTACACAAAACCACTAGAACTTAAAAAAATGAGTTTGGCAAGGTAACAAGATCCATATATAAAAACCAATTGTGTTTCTATGTATTAGTCACAAGAAACAAATTGAAATTCAAAATATAGTATCAGAAAATGTGATGGGAACAAATTCAACAAAAATGTGAAAGACCTGTGTGCTAAAAACTACAGAAGGGTGCTGAGAGAAATTAAACTATTTATCAGAATCATCGGTCAAAAGAGTCAATACTATTAATTATTGTTTTTTCCAAATTGATCTAAAAAATCAGTGAAAATACAGCAGTGTATTTTCTAAAAATTGACAAGCTAATTTAAAAATTCATATGGAAATGCAAAAAACATTAAGTACCCCAAACAACATTAAATGAGAAGAACAAAGGTGGAGGGCTGGCTCTTCCCAATTTAAATACATACAAAGGTAGAGTAATCAAAGGGTGTAATATTTGTGTAAAAATAAACGAATAGATAAACAAGATAGAGGGTTTTAAAATATTCCCATGCGTATATAGACAATTGGTTTTTAAAAGAAGTGAGAAAGCCATTTCAGTTGATAAGTCTTTTTAACCTTTGAGTTCAGGGGAACATGTGCAGGTTTGTTATATAGATAAACTTGTGTCATGGGGGTTTGTTGTATAGATTATAAACCATTCCCCAGGTATCAAGGCTAGTATCCTTTTAGTTATTTTTCCTGACCCACTCCCACCTCCTACTCTCCACCCTCTGATAGGCCCCAGTGTGCGTTGTTCCCCTGTATGTGTTCATGTGTTCTCATCATTTAGCTACCACTTACAAATGAGAATATGTGGTATTTGGTTTTCTGTTTCTGCATTAGTTGGCCAAGGATAGTGGCCTCCGGTTCCATCCATGTCCCAGCAAAGGACATGATTTCATTCCTTTATGTGGCTGCATAGTTTTCTATGGCGTATATGTAACACATTTTCTTTGTCCAGTCTATCATTGATGGATATATACGTTGATTCCATGTCTTTGTTATTGTGAATACTGCTACAGTGAACTGCTGCAGTGTGTATGTATCTTTTTAATAGAATGATTTATATTCCTTTTGGTTTATACCCAGTAATGGGATTTCTGGGTTGAAGGATATTTCTGTCTCTACATCTCTGAGGAATCACCGCACTGTCTTTCACAATGGTTGAACTAATTCACACTCCCACCAACAGTATGTAAGTGTTCCTTTTTCTCCACCACAACCATACCAGCATCTGTTTTTTTTTTTTTACTTATTTTTTTCTTTTTCACTTCAATAGGTTTTTGGGAGAATAGGTGGTGTTTGGTTGCATGAATAAGTGCTTTAGTAATGATTTCTGAGATTTTGGTGCAACCATTACCGAGTAGTGTACACTGTACCCAGTGTATAGTCTTTTATCCTTCACCCCCCTGCCCCACTCTTTACCTCCCAGAGTTTCCATAGTCTATTGTATCATCCTTATACCTTTGTGCCTTCAAAACGTAGGTCCCATTTTTTGAGTGAGAACATATAATGTTGGTTTTCGATTCCTGAGTCACTTCACTTAGGATAATGGTCTTGAATTTCATCCAGGTTGATATGAATGCTATTATTTCATTCCTTTTTTATGGATGAGTACTATTCATATATATATATATATACATATATATATATATATATTTTTTTTTTTTTCCTTTATCCATTTGTTGATTGATGGACATTTGAGTTTGCAATAAAACATTTTATATATGGGAGTTACCCTGCATATGCTGTCTTGTCTGCTGCCATGAAAGACGTGCCTTTGCTCCTTCACCTTCCATCATGATTGTGAGGCATTCCCAGCCATGTGGAACTGTGAGTCAATTTAGCCTCTTTCCCTTTTAAATTACTCAGCCTCAGGTATGTCTTCATTAGCAGCATAAGAGACTAATACAAGCTTAAATACCTACCTTTAATTAATTAAGCTGACTTTTTTTTTTTAAGTTGTAAAATGAAATAAGCATTTTATTTTCAATTTTAAAAATTCTATATATTTACAGATTTAGGGAATACAAGTGCAGATTTCTTTTTTTCCCCCCATTTATTTATTTTATTGCATTTTAGGTTTTGGGGTACATGTGAAGAACATGCAAAATTGTTGCATAGGTACACCCGTGGCAGTGTGATTTGCTGCCTTCCTCCCCATCACCTACATCTGGCATTTCTTTCCTTGCTATCTCTCCCCAGCTCCCCACCCCTCACTGTCCCTCCCCTATTTCCCCCCAACTGACCCCAGTGTGTAGTGCTCCCCTCCCTGTGTCCATGTGTTCTCATTGTTCAACACCCGCCTATGAGTGAGAACATGCGGTGTTTGATCTTCTGCTCTTCTGTCAGTTTGCTGAGAATGATGGTTTCCAGGTTCATCCATGTCCCTACAAAGGACCCAAACTCATCGTTTTTGATGGCTGCATAATATTCCATGGTGTATATGTGCCACATTTTCCCTATCCAGTGTATCATCGATGGGCATTTGGGTTGGCTCCAGTTCTTTGCTATTGTAAACAGTGCTGCAGTGAACATTCGTGTGCACGTGTCCTTGTAGTAGAACGATTTGTAATCCTTTGGATATATACCCAGTAATGGGATTGCTGGGTCAAATGGAATTTCTATTTCTAGGTCCTTGAGGAATCGCCACACTGTCTTCCACAATGGTTGAACTAATTTACACTCCCACCAACAGTGCAAAAGTGTTGCTATTTCTCCACATCCTCTCCAGCATCTGTTGTCTCCAGATTTTTTAATGATTGCCATTCTAACTGGCGTGAGATGGTATCTCAATGTTGTTTTGATTTGCATTTCTCTGATGACCAGTGATGATGAGCATTTTTTCATATGTTTGTTGGCCTCATGTATGTCTTCTTTTATAAAGTGTCTAAGCAGAAACTGGACCCCTTCCTGACACCTTACACTAAAATTAACTCCAGATGGATTAAAGACTTAAACGTAAGACCTAACACCATAAAAACCCTAGAAGAAAATCTAGGCAAAACCATTCAGGACATAGGTGTAGGCAAGGACTTCATGACCAAAACACCAAAAGCATTGACAACAAAAGCCAAAATACACAAATGGGACCTAATCAAACTCCACAGCTTCTGCACAGCAAAAGAAACAGTCATTAGAGTGAATCGGCAACCAACAGAATGGGAAAAATTTTTTGCAGTTTACCCATCTGACAAAGGGCTGATATCCAGAATTTACAAAGAACTAAAACAGATTTACAAGAAAAAAACTATCAAGCCCATTCAAAAGTGGGCAATGGATAAGCTGACTTTTAATCATAGTGTTCTTTAAAAAAAATTCTTTTAAATCTCTTATTACCTAACTCTAGCCATGCCAAACAGCCAATATTTCTGTGTCCAGGGAAAGGAAAATTCAAGATGTTTCAGGGAGGTGAAGAGAATAAAAAAAATGACAAAGGTCACCCAAATATTCAACCAGAAAAGACTCATTCCCTACCCCAGGATTAAACCTGGGCTTCCTTTACAAAATGGTGAAGGCTTAACTGCTGAGCTACAGCATTGGGCGGTTTCCATTGCTCTTCCCAGAAGGAGTCCAGAGCAGCCAACTTTGAGCTTGCAATGGCTTTTAACTACTCAAGATAATTTTTAGAGCTAACTCTGACATGAACCCCAAAATTCCTTTTTCCTGGATGACAGAGACAAAGAGAAAGTACCTCCATGTGGTTACAAGGTCAAGCTCCCAAAGATGTTTTTCAACATGTGGCCTCTGGGTGCTACGAAAGAATGGACAGTTGCTGAGTAACAGAAAAGATAGAAAAAATAAAGGAGAGAAAGAGAAAAGCATGGCCTGCAGTAGAGTGGGGAAGGTGAGAAGCTCAGGGAGGCCAGAAAAGACACCACTGATTGCAGCAACACTAAATCAAAAGTTCAGGCTGCTGCTTGTCTGTTATTAAAGGAACTTTTTCAGCAGTCTCATCAGCTCTCAAGTTTCCTTTTTTGGGGGAAAAAAGCTTCCCATGTGCTGTGATCCTGTACATGCCTAATCCTGTCACCCATAGCTGACAGCAAAGAGTGCAAGGCAGATTAATCCAAAGAGAATAGTGGTTAATATCCCATAGTGCCAAACCCATTTTTAGCTGAGAGAGTCTTTACTGAGAGGGTGGCCTCTAACCTTCCTAAGTTGGGCCTTGAACACAAGTTTGGTCAAGTGTCCTTGAATTTCTTTAAAAGGGGCCTTTAACTAACTCTGTTTTAGGAGAGACTCTAACTCTCCTTAGTTGGGCCTCTAACCTATCCCATCCTTTACCCAGGTACCCCACCACTTACCCAAAGTCAGCCAATCAGTGCTGCAGTGTATTTCCTTTGGGTCAGGGGTCTCCTCAGTATTGTCCACCAGGAAGATGTTACTGGAAAAATGGGTCCCAATCTAGACCCAGGAGAGGTTTCTTGGATCTCATGCAAGAAAGAATTCGAGGTGAATCCATAGAGTAATGTGAAAAAAAGTTTATTAAGAAAGTAAATGAATAAAAGAACAGCTATTCCATAGGCAGAGCAGCCTATTTTTTTTTTTTTTTTTTTTTTTTTTTTTTACTTTTTAATGATAGCCTTTCTAACTGGTATCAGATGGTATCTCATTGTGATTTTGGTCCGCATTTCTCTAATGGTCAGTGGTGCTGAGCTTTTTTTCATATGATTGTTTGCCACATGTATGTCTTCTTTTGAAAAGTGTCTGTTTATCCACTTTTTAATGGGGTTGTTTTGCGGGGGAAATTTGTTTAAGTTCTTTGTAAATACTGAATATTAGACCTTTGTTGGACACATAGTTTGCAAAAATGTCCTGCCATTCTGTAGGTTTTCTGTTTACCTTATTGATAGTTTCTTTCACTGTGCAGAAGCTCTTCAGAGCTTACCATTTGTCCATTTTTGCTCTTGTTGCAATTGCTTTTGGCATCTTCATCATGAAATCTTTACTTGTGCCTGTGTCCTGAATATTATTTCCTAGGTTGCCTTTTAGAGTTTTCATAGTTCTGGGTTTTACATTTCAGTCTTTAATTCATCTTGGGTTAATTTTTGTATATGGTATAAGGAAGGGGCCCAGTTTTAATCTTCTGCTTATGACTAACCAGTTATCCCAACACCATTTATTGGAATGGGAATCCTTTCCCCATTGTTTGTGTTTGTCAGGTTTGTCAAAGATCAAATAGTTATACATCTGTGGCCTTATTTCTGTTTTTTAAAATTCTGTTCCATTGTTCTATGTGTCTGTTTTTGTACCAGTACTATGCTGTTTTTGTTGTTATAGCTCTGTAGTGTAGTTTGAATTCAAATAGCATGATTCCTCCAGCTTTACTCCTTTTCTTTAGAATTGCGTTAGCTATTCAGGTTCTTTTGTGGTTCTATATGAATTTTAAAATAGATTTTCCAAGTTCTGTGACATCTCAGTGATAGTTGAATAGGAATGGCATTGAATCTATAAATTGTGTTGCCAATATGTTTGTCTATTTTCACATGGCTATGAAGATAGTACCTGAGATGGGGCAATTTATAAAGGCAGGATGTTTAATCGACTCATAGTTCTGCATGGCTGGGGAGACCTCAGGAAACTTAAACTCATGGCAGAAGGTGAAGAGGAAGCAAGGCACATTTTACATGACAGCAGGAGAAAGAAAGAGCAAGGTAGTGCTCCACTTTTAAAACCATCAGTTCTCACGAGAACTCACTCACTGTCAGGAGAACAGCATGAGAGAAACCACCCCCATGATCCAATCACCTCCCACTAAGTCCCTTTCTCAACATGTGGGGATTCCAACTCGAGGTGAGATTTGGGTGGCGACACAGAGCCAAACCTCAGGAAACTTACACATGGTGGAAGGCAAAGGAGAAGCACTCACGTTCTTCACAAAGCTGCAGGAGAGAGAGAGACAAAAAGTGACGGGGAAACTTCCAAATACTTTTAAAACCATTAGCTCTCATGAGAATTCACTATCATGAGAACAGTATGGGGAAACCATCCCCATGACCAATCACCTCTGACCAGGACCCTCCCGAGACATGTTGGGATTACAATTTGAGATGAGATTTGGGTGGTGACACAGAGCAAAACCACATCAGGCAGTATAGCCATTTTAATAGTATTGATTCCTCCTATTCATGAGTATATAAAATGCTTTTCCGTTGGTTTGTGTCGTCTTTAATTTCCTTCAGCAGTGGTTTGTAGTTCTCCTTGTAGAGATTTTTTACCTTCCTAGTTAGCTGTATTCCTCTGTATTTTATTCCTTATTGTGGCAATTGTCAATGAGAATTTGTTCCTGATTTGGCTCTCGACTGACTGTTGTTGGTATTAGGAATGCTAGTAATTTTTGCACATTGATTTTGTATACTGAGAATTTACTGAAGTTGTTTATCAGCTTAAGAAGCTTTTGGGCTGAGACTATTGAGTTTCCTAGATATAGGGTTATGTTATCTGCAAACAAGAATAGTTTGACTTCCTCTCTTTTTATTTGAATACCCTTAATTTATTTCTCTTGCCTGATTGCCCTGCCTGGAACTTACAATACTATTTTAAATGGGAGTGGTGAAAGAGGACATTTTTGTCTTGTGCCAGTATTCAAGAGGAATGCTTCCAGCTTTTGCCTGTTCAGTACGATGTTGGCTGTGGATTTGTCATAGATGGCTCTTATTATTTCAGAGATGTTCCTTCAATACCTAGTTTATTAAGAGTTTTTAATATGAAGGGATGTTGAATTTTACAAAACCCCTTTCTGCATTGATTGGGATAATCATGTGGTTTTTGTCTGTATTTCTCATTTATGTGATGAATCACATTTATTAACTTGTATTTGTTCAACCAACATTGTATCCCAGAGATAATGTCTACTTGATTAGGGTGGATAAGCTTTCTGATGTGCTGCTAGATTTGATTTGCTGTATTTTGTTGACGATTTTGCATTGATGTTCATCAAGAATTTGGCATAACGTTTTCTTTTTTTGTTCTATATCTGCCAGATTTTGGTATCAGGATGTTGCTGGCCTCATAGAATGAGTAAGGGAGGAGTTCCTCCTCCTGAATTTTTTGAATAGTTTCAGTAGGAATGCTACCATATCTTTTTTGTCATATGATAGAATTCATCAGAATCTGTCTTTTCCTGGGCTTTGGTTGCTAGGCTATTTTTTATTGATTCCATTTCAGAGCTCATTATTGGTATGTTTAAGGATGTAATTTCTTGCTGTTTCAGTCTGGGGAAGGTTTATGTGCCCAGGAATTTATCCATTGCTTCTTGATTTTCTAGTTTAGGTGTATAGAGTTGTTCATAATGTCCTCTAAGAGTTGTTTGTATTTCTGTGTCGTCAGTGATAATATCTCCCTTGATGTTTCTGATTGTCTTCTTTTGGATCTTCTCTCTTTTCTTCTTTATTAGTATAGATGGCAGTCTATCTATTTTATTAATTAAAAATATCTATTTTATTAATTTAAAAAGTTCCTGGATTTGTTGATCTTTTGTTATTTTGTGTGTCTCAATTTCTTTCCCTTTAGCCCTGATTCAGGTTCCTCCTTGTCTTCTGTTGGCTTTGGGATTTGTTAGCTATTGGTTCTCTAGTTCTTGTAGTTGTGATATTAGGTTGTTAACTTGAGATCTTTCTAACTTTTTGGTGGGGCATGTGCTGCTATAAATTTCCCTGTTATCACTGTGTTGGCTGTATCCCAGAGATTCTGCTATGTTGTATTTTTGTTCTCATTAGTTTCAAAGAACTTCTTGATTTCTGCCTTAATTTAATTATGTACCCATAAGTCATTCAGGAGCTTGTCCTCATAATTGTATGGTTTTGAGTAATTTTCTTAGTCTTGATTCGATCTGAGAGAGTGGTTTTTATTAGAGGATGTTCAGCAAAATATAATTCTGTTGTTTCTGGATGAAGAGTTTTGTAGCTGTCTATTGGGTCCCTTTGATCCAGTGCTGAGTTAGGTCCTGAATATCTTTGTTGATTTTCTGCCTTGATGGTCTATCTAATACTGTCATTGGTGTTGAAGGCTCCCACGAATATTGCGGTAGAGTCTAAATGTCTTTGAAGGTCTCTAAAAACTTGCTTTATGAATCTGGGTACTCCCATGTTGGGTGCATATATACTTAGGAGAGTTAGGTCTTCTCAAATTGAACCCTTTACTATTACGTAAAGCCATCATTTGTCTTTTTCAATCTTTATTTCTTAAAGTCTGTTTTGTCTGAAATTAGGATTGCAAACCCTGCTTTTTTCTATTTTCAATATACTTGGTAGATTTTTCTCTATCTCTTTATTTTGAGCCTATAGGTGTCTGCATTTGAGATGTGTCTCTTAAAGACAACATACTAAAGGGTCTTTGTTCTTTATCCAGTTTGCCACTCTGTGCCTTTTAACAGGGCATATATCACATTTACATGCAAGGTTAATATTGATATGTGCGAATTTCATCCTGCCATCATGATGTTGGCTGGTTATTATGCAGACTTGTTTGTGTGGTTGCTTTATAGTGTCAGTGATCTGTATATTTAAGTATGTTTTGTAGTTGCTGGTAGTGGTTTTTCTTTATATATTTATTTAGTGCTTCCTTCAGGAGCTCTTGTAAGATAGGTCTGGTGGTAACAAATTCTCTCAGCATTTGCTTGTTTGGAAAGGGTCTTATTCCCCATTTGCTTATGAAACTTAGTTTGGCCAGATATGAAATTCTGGTTTGGAATTTCTTTTCAGTAAGAATATTGAATATTGGCCCCCAGTCTCTTCTGGCTTGTAGGGTTTCAGCTGAGAGGTTTGCTGTCAGTCTGATGGGCTTCCCTTTAGGTGACCTCACCTTTCTTTATAGCTGCCTTTAACATTTTTCTTTCATTTCGACTTTGGAGAATCTAATGATGTGTCTTGGAAATGATCTTGTGAAGTGAATTGGTATAAAGGTAATTGTGGTTTTTGCATTGTTGAAATTTGCCATTTGATACCGGAATACATTTTTAAAATAAATGTATTTATGTTATACATCATTTTAATGTACATTTCTCACTTTATTTTTTTGTTAATTGCTTATTACTTGCTGTTTTTAATTATTTTAGACTATGGAGATGATGTTAGACAAAAAGTAAATTTGAGTAATATTCAAGTTCAAAATGAGTCATAAAGCAGCAGAGGCAACTCACAACATCAATAATGCATTTGGCTCAGAAACTGCTAATGAACACACAGTGCAGTGGTGGTTCAAGAAGTTTTGCAAAGGAGATGAGAATCTTGAAGATGAAGAGCATAGTGGTCAGCCATCGGAAGTTGACAGTGACCAGTTGAAAGCAATCATCAAAGCTTTTACTCTTACAACTACATAAGAAATTGCCAAGGAACTGAATGTTGACCATTCTGTGGTTGTTCAGCATGAGAACAAATTGGAAAGGTGACAAAGCTCAATCAGTGGGTGCTTCATGAGTTGAGCAAAAATTAAAAAAAAAATTGTCATTTTGAAGTGTTGTGTTCTGTGCAACAACAATAAACCATTTCTTGACTGAATTGTGATATAAGAAGAAAAGTGGATTTTATGCAACAACTCGTGACACCTAGCTCAGTGCTTGGACTGTGAAGAAGCTTCAAAGCACTTCCCAAAGCAAAACATGCACCAAATAAAAGGTTGTGGTTACTGGTTTGTGGCCTGTTGCCTGTCTGATCCACTACAGCTTTCTGAATCCTGATGAAACCTATTACCTCTGAGAAATAGGCTCAGCAAATTGATGAGGTGCACTGAAAACTGCAACACCTGCAGCTGGCACTGGTCAACAGAAAGGGCCCAATTTTTCACAACAATGCCTGACTACAAGTTGAGCAACTAATGGGGTACAAAGTTTTGCTTCATCTGCAATATTCACCTGACCTCTTGCTAACTGATTACCACTTCTTCAATTATCTTGACAACTCTTTGCAGGGAAAATGCTTCCACAACGAACAGAATGCAGAAAATGTTTCTTTCCCAAGAGTTTATCAAATCCCAAAGCATGGATATTTATGCTACAGGAATAAACTTATTTCTGGATGGGAAAAATGTGTTGATTATAATGGTTCCTATTTTGATTAATAGAGATGTACTTGAGCCTAGTTATAACAATTTAAAATTCATGGTCCAAAACTACAATTACTTTTGTGCCAAGCTAATTTCTTACTAGGGTCTCTGCATTTCCTGAATTTGGATGTAGGCCTCTCTAGCTAGGTTGGGGAAGTTCTCATGGATGAAATATGTTTTCCGAGTTGCTTACACATTCCCCATCATTTTCAGGGATACTAGTAAGTTGTAGATTTGAACTCTTTACATAATCCCATATTTCTCAGAGGTTCTGTTTATTCATTTTCATTCTTTTTTTCTGTATTCTTGCCTTTGAGTCTTGTTTCAGAAAGCTAGTCTTCAAGCTCTGAGATTCTTTCCTCAGCTTGGTCTTTTCTGATATTAATACTTGTAATTGCATTAAGAGATTCTTGCAGTCTGTTTTTCAGCTCTATTGGGTTGATGACATTTTTTTTCTATACTGGCTATTTTTGTCTGTCACCTTCTGTATTGTTTTATTGTGCTTCTTAACTTTCTTGGATTATGTTTGGATGTTCTCGTGTATCCGTGATATTTATTCCTATCCATATTTTGAATTCTATTTCTGTCATTTCAGTTATCTCAGCCCAATTCAGAACCCTTGCTGGAGGATAGTACAATCTTTTGAGGAAATAAGGCACTCTGGCTTTTTGAGTTGTTAGAGTTTTTGCACAGGTTCTTTCTCATCTTTGTGGGTTGATGTTTCTTAAGTCTTTGAAATTGCTGACTTTTGAACTTTTTAAATTTTTTTATTTGATGCCCTTGAGAGTTTGATTGTGGTATAAGGTGGGTTCCGTTGACTGGCTTCATTTCTGGAAGATTTTAGGGAGACCAGTGCTCAGCTCCCAACTCTTGGACTGCATTCTCTGACTCTGGGGAACTTGTATCAGGCTCTGACTTTGTTCTCTGGCTCCTCAAGTTTAAGAATTCACTGCATTGTGTGGGGTTGAGGTGTTTCCAGATTACTGGTCACTGCACTCTGATGGGTGGTGCTAGCTAAAGCATTTTGTAGTGCGGTATCAGTGTGATCTATCCTTGTTTGCCTGTGCCAGTAGCAGCATCGGTGACAAAAAGGCAGATGCTCATCAGCTGCTGCACAGTGCTAGCAGTTGCCAGGGTACCTGCCACCATGTAGGCATTCACTACAGTGGCAGTGACAGCAGGACTTGGGGAGCGGGGATACCTGCTGCATCTGTGCACATGATTAGACCTGATAGACACAG
Source organism: Sapajus apella (assembly GCF_009761245.1). NCBI lineage: Eukaryota > Metazoa > Chordata > Mammalia > Primates > Cebidae > Sapajus > Sapajus apella. The sequence goes on along the minus strand of NW_022436941.1, from coordinate 23,617,433 downwards.
GTCTGTGTGCACTGTTTTTGCCCCGTCTGGCAGGGGTGATTACTTAGGGAAAGGGAGGGTCTATTCTTCCCTGTGCCTAGTTTCACTCCTGTAGCTGTGTTTGCACTGGGGCAGAGTGCTGGCTGCCTCTTTGACCCCTAAGGCTCTAACTGCAGTGATGTTATGGCAGGTCAACAGGGATGGCATGCATTCCTGTCACAGCACTGACAAGGCAGGGTGCATTCAAGTGGATGTATGTTTTGCAAATATTTTCTCTCAATCCTTATGCTACCATTTTATTTTGTTGATTGTTTCTTTTGCTGTACAGAAGCTTTTTAGTTTGATACAGTCCTACTTACCAATTATTCTTTTGTTGTCTGAACTTTTGGTGTCATGTCCAAAAAGTCATTGCCAAGGCCAATGTCAAGAAGCATTTCCCTTACGTTTTTTTCTAGGAGTTTTAGGTCTTATATTTATGTCTTTAATGCATTTTTAATGAATTTTTGTATATGGTGTGACATAAGGGTCCAATTTCATTCTTTTGTGTGGAGATAACTAGTTTTCCCAAGACCATTTACTGAAGGACTATCATTTCTTCATGTTGTTTCCTTGGTGCCCTTATCAAACAGTAGTCAGCTGTGTATTTTCTTGGATTTATTTCTAGGGTCTCTATTTTGTTCCCTTGGAATATGTGTGTATTTTATGCCAGTACCATAGTGTTTTGATTACTATAATATTGTAACATAATTTGAAACCAGGAAGTGTGATGTTCCCAACTTTATTTTTTTCTCAAGATTGCTTTGGCTATTTGGGGTCTTTTGTGGTTCCATATTAATTATAGGATTCTTTCTATTTCTATGAAAAATGCATTAAATTTGTTTATCATTTTAGGTAGTATGAATATTTTAACAAAATTATTCTACTTTATGAACACAAGATACCTTTCCATATATTTGTGTCTTCTTTCTATCAGTGTTTTATAGTTACCAGTATACAGGCTTTTTACCTCCTTGGTTAAACATGTTACTAAATTTTTTATAGTTATTGTAAATGGGATTGTTTTCTTGATTTCTTTTTTAGATAGGTCATTATTGGTAAAAATAAATACACCTGATTTTGTGTGTGTTGGTTTTGTATCCTGCAACTTTATTGAATTTATTTATCAGTTCTAACAGGCTTTCTGGAGGGTGAGGGGAGGGTTATTTCTGACTGGATGCCAAACATTGTAAAATTTATTTTTTGGATGCGGAATATTTATATATTCTTAAAAATATTTTTTGTACTATGTTCTGGGAAATAGTTGGATCCTTTTGAGTATTCCTTTAAAAATTCTTTAGGTAGGTCCAGAACAGTGCTTAGTCTGAGGTTGATTGTTCCATACTATGAGCAAGACCTTCCTCATTATTCTACCCAATGCCCTGTGAATTATTTACTTTGATTCTTTGAATGTTTTTCTCCCTGGTTTTAGGTAGTTGATTTTTTTTTTTTTTTTGCATATATACATTGGTTAGTACTTTGCTGAATACTTGTAGGGGACTCTTCACACATCTTTGATGTTCTCTTTGTATGCAGTTCTCTTCTCTCTGGCATTCTATCAATGACCTTTAGCTGCCTTGATTTCCCTAGAGTCTCATCTCCATTTCTTCAATTCTGGGAGTCCTCTGAGTTAGGCTTTGGCTTTCTTTTTCTATGCCTCTTCCTGAAATTCTTTTAAGGCTATAGGTTGGGGCACTTAAGGGCTCATCTTTTTTTTTTTTTTTTTTTAATGTCTCTCAGGTATCACTATCCTATGTTGTCTTATGTCCAGTATCTTGGATATTATTCTTTCAACTATTTTGTATGAAATTATTTCAAGTGGGAAGGGAAATCTTGTTCCTGTTAATTCATCTTGGTTGGATTTATATTTTTGGTTGCCTATTTGTACAAATACATTTTCTCATTGATGGTGACTCTCAAGATTTTGAATACATTATTATTAAAAAGTCTTGACCAAAAATTGTATCTTGCCATTTAAAGCATTAAACTTAATATTGAAAATCTATATTAATGAAAGCAAGCTAATGATTCTCATTAAATATTTGAAAATATTTTATTTGGACATATTACTCACATTTAATAATTACTAACTTCTCTAGTATGTTGCATTTTGTGCTTATAATTACATAAGAAAATGTAATGAATTTTAAAATAAATTCCAATTTAGATTCCCTTAAGTCCCTCTAGCTTTCCCCAGTGTGCTATACAAATATTACAATTTTTTATTTGTACCATGACATGAAAAATATTTGACTTTAAAAACCGGATTAAAGCAGCAAGCTGTCTCTCTTGAAAAATGCCTACAGAAATCTAATTTCACCTGTAATCTGGGGGCTTCCTGAAAACGATTCATGGGCTTCTTTAGTCAAGCCTTTCTGTTCTAGTGAAAGGAGGGGCTGCAGGCCAGCCTTCACTAATACTGTCTTTCTCAGCTGAGCATTTGAAAATTATTTATTAGGACTGAATTCAACATTAAGAGTAAAAGTACATCTTTAACAAAGGCTGAGTTCTACTGTCAGTACTTACAGCTAAAATTGTGTATAGTTAAATTTACTCTTGAAAATCTCTTGATTCTCTTGTAAAGTGAAATATCCATGTTTGTGTATACAGTCCTATTTTTTTATTCTTAAATATGCTGAACTTTGAGAACTCCTGAGTTTTAAATAAAAAGAGGAATTTCTATATATAGATGTTTGGGTTACTAAAATATTACTGCCTCAGCTTTTCCATCTCTAGGTTAAATAGGATAAAGTTGGAAATGTCTAATGTGGGCCTGAAGGTACAGGGTTTAGTTGCAATCATTTTAAGTGTAAACATCTGTAACCTAAATACATATAAACAGATTACTTTGTTATTGTGAGGATTAAATAAAATATTGGAATCTTATAAAGATTGGTGGAAAGTGAAAGTGGTTTGTGTTTTAAAGTTAGGGTAGTTGGGTTTTTTTTTTTTGGTTTGCAGAGAATTATTCTAAGTAAGCTTAGCAATTTGAAAGCTCCCAATGTCATTTGAAATATCATTGCAAATATCTACAATATTTGATTTACCCCTAAGCATGACATAAAGCATGACCTCATAAATTTTATAAGTCTTTAAAGTTTAACATTTTCTATATTTTAGGGAATAATGTCAAATGCCTTAAGAGTGAGGTATGTATATGTCTATGTAACTTAAAAGATAAAATGTAAAATCTAACCACATCAAACTTTTCTGAGCAGAGAATTCCACCATATGCCCTAAGATACTACCCTGTTTTGAAGCTTTGAAACCCCTTTTTATGGGGACTATAAAAATGCCTTCAGTACAGTAAATAAGAAGACTCTCTCTAATTGTGAGGAAAAGTAAGAATTGAATAGCCTTAGTTTACTGAGGTCTTCTTTCATAAGAATGCATCTTCTGACAGTGGGATAATTTGTAAATATGCACAAATGACAAAAAAATGTACACAAAGCCTCAAAAGATTTCTTGCTTAGGGATGTACACATGTATGCCAAAATATTATGCACAGGAAAATAGACAAGAACATGACAAACTAAAACATATTTGAGTACTGATGGTGCTTGGTTATTTCTGGCCGGAAGCAGAGTAATGGGCTGGGGGTGGAACCCGTAGGTAGATTCAGGGTAGATCTGTGTTCTACTTTTTGACTTTGGTGGTGGATTTACAGATATTTTATTACTATGCTTCACAAGTAATATATTCATTATATTCATTCTTTGAAATAGTGAATATTAGATTTTAAATAGTAAGGATAAATTTGAGAAAAAATTATACTATTAATATTTTTGTGTTAAAATGTTATTGATATTTTAAGTAGTTATAAATATGTAAGAGAATATGTCATAAGCTTGGCAGCCCCTTACCGCTAATGGAAAATGTATAACTGAGTAATTGATTCAGCTTCTGAAGAAAGTTTACCAAGTGAATAAACAGGGTTGAGATATTAATATTATTAGATTCATCATATTTATAAACTTAGTTCATTATATTTATGAGTTACTTAATTTGATAATTTGTGTTTATTATGTCAGAGAAAAGAACTTCAAGAAGGAAGTATACATTATAAATTTAAGAAATGTATTTAACATGTTTGAAGGCGTGTAGCTAAGACTTAATGCAACCAAATATAATTCAAAGGTGCTTAAATAACTGCTGAAATCTGTTAGATTTATAAGTAGATGGTATGATTGGTAACCTAAATTTCTGAGCTTAAGGAAGAATTAGGACTTTTTAAATTTTTTATTTTAATAAACTTAACAGTAATGTTTAAACTGAAACTAAACTTCCAATCAATATTTTCTGGGATTAAAATAAAATATTAATAAGATGTATTCGAAGTATATTTAGACAACTTTCCCAGTTAAGTACAGAATCTTGGTCTTTAATAATTATTAAAGCTTGGGTAGGATTAAAATCACCTTATGAAAATGTAGGAGTCTTAGAAGGATAGGTAAGAATAGAAGGCCACAGTAGTTTCCTAATGAGAAGGGTACCTTCTGCTAGGAGATAAGCCCATCAATTCTAGTATGCTTAGTGAAACCTTCCTTAAAATGAGTTTGGGTTCATTGTAATGGAAAGATATATAGTAATCATGGCCTCAAATTTTATAATACAAAGGAAGAATGCAACCACTGTGTCCTGGGGAAGCAATTCAAATTAGCTCTTACAAAATAGCCACCTCCACTTTCAAACCTTGAAAATAAAATAGACTATTAATGAAGCTCAACTCAAAAGTCTACCATTTAGTTTTAATGAATAAGTTGCTATCATAAAACTATTAGCCATTACAGGTAAAGGTGGGGTCATGGCTTTCAAAAGTGATGACACTGGTTTTAATATGCAATCATGCACTGCAAAATGTTTTGGCCAATGACAGACTGCATAGACGATGGTGGTGCCATAAGATTATTATACCATATATCTTTTTAATATAATTATTGTATTCATTATTTTATTGCTATATTAGAAATGAAAATAAACCATGACAAGCTGCAAAAATCTGCAACTTCATAAAGATTATGGGGCAATGGAGGTGCCCACTGTAGAGTGTTAAAATTGTCTTATCCTATAGGAGGTACAAGGACTAGATACACAAAGGGCATCAGTGGTAAGATTATTGACAGCATCTGACATCTGGAATTTATCCATCAGTGGGAAGTTAACATTGGCCTCTCCTGACCTCTTAGCCAAGTTGTACAGATGAGAAGACATTGGAAAATGCCTAACATTTCTACAAAAGCATAGGTTTTCAAAACCAAGACTTTCGAACAATGTTGAAATTTGTTCTTGAGAGGAGATCCTCATTTTAGAATATTTAAATACACTGTTTCTCCTGCCAGATAGTTTCCTTTCACAGAAGGGTATTTTTTTTCTTGGTATTAATTTTCTTCAGTTTTTCTCTGTCAAACTTCCTCACTTTAGACAAGTCTGGCTTATCATTCACTTTGACTAAGGAAAGCCTGTGGCTCACTATGGACTAGGTTGTAACACCATATTCTTATTTTTTTTTTTCTATGTTTACAAATGTTTACGTAGACAAATATCATTGTGTTCCAATTGCCTACTGTATTTAGTGCAGTAACATGCTGTACAGGCTGGTGGCCTAGGATCAGTAACCTAAGTTTATAGTAGAATATGCCATCTAGGTTTGCATAAGTGTACTCTGTGATTTTTACACAATGGTGAAGTCATCTAACAACACATTTCCCGGAATGTGTCTACATCATTAAGAAACATGAGACTGCAATTGTTTTGTTTCTGGCTGCTTTAAGTGACAACATCAGCAGTTGAACGAGACTGGTCTTGATTGTAATCATAAAAGTAACATTGATAAATTTAAAATAAAAAAATATTTTCTATAGAAGGAAGATTTATATCCAAAATTGTTATAAGTTACAAGTTTAAAGATATGGGCATAATTTAGTTTCAGATGGATCCCTTTTGCATCTCAACCCAGGAGTGGAGAAGTTTATAGCAGAAAAAATCTTGGACTATCTGTTATTTTGTGTTGCAGTTTTCTTAGGGTTTTCTTGGGTCTTAAAGATTTAAGACATTACATAATAATGAACTTGGAAATAGTGTTTTTCTCTTTAATACATATTCTATTATAAACATACTAGTTTGCAGTTGTGAAGTCTGTAATTCAGCTCTGCAATGACATTGATGGTAGTATTAAGTAATGAATGCAGAGAGTTGTATAAACATAACACAACTGTTAACTTTCATCCTGAAACTTCAGATCTTTTATGAATTTCGTTGTCATCATTAGTCACCTATGAAGTTAAAAACCCGTTCTATAGTAAGAGACAAAGAATTAAAGAGACTTGCTGAAGGTCACTGAAGACTGAGACTTTTATCATCCAAGAAGCCAACGCCAGAATTTTGGACATGGATGCCTACTTTAAACTCACATGAAGAATGGTTTGCTCTTTGGGAAGAATCTAGAGATCAATTCCCAAATGTAGGGATGGCTTCTGTTTTCTCATGGGATAAGGATAGAATATAAAGATATGTTTAAGCATGAAATAGATTGGAGTTACCTTAAGAGCAAAGTGTTACGCTACTTGGGAGACACAAAATAATATGAAGAGTCAGGCTATAGTGTATACTTCGAAGATAGAGTGGTTGAGAGAGACAGAGAGAGAGAATGAGAGACAGACAAAAAGAGAGATATAAAGAGAATGAGAAATTAATATTCTCTATAATTATGCCAAATTATTGATATATTTTCTGAGGAAATAAATGTTATAGAAAAATGCATTGCTGTATTTTTATACAAGCATTCATTACATAAGGTTAGAAAACTGCATTTAATTATATGAATAGCACTTAATGTCATGTAATCTCATCTGAAGACTTACTTATTTGATCTCCTTAAGACAAAGTGACAATTCAATTTGCTTTAGCTTTGTTAGAAAACCCCTCATCTTCCAATTATATCTGTTGGTGCTCGAGTAGACACAGAGCAATAGATAACACACTGACAACTTGCAGACCTACAGGTGAATATCTATTATCACAACTCCTTGAATTTAGACCAAACATTAGTGAAATTGATGTGTTTTTCTAGGTATGAAATAGCAGAAAAGACTTGTCTTCTAAAATGTAAGAAGCTATTCAAAGAGAAATAAAATTAATTAACACAGATGCATAATGAAATAAAATAAGCAGTAGAAATGTGCTCCTCATGAAGGATAAAGTTCCTAGCTTTGTATGTGAGCAAAATTTACCTTCTTGAAATTTTTTTCTGGGAGGAATGAGAGCTAAATTTTTAGCACTGGCAGAGAATTTTAATTATCAGAGCAAGCTGAAGAATTAATGGACATACCTCTAGAATGTGAGTAAAATAAATTATGTTCCCCAATGATTGATTTCTACTTAATTTTCTGCCAGAAGTGAATAGTCCCAAAATTCTGATTACTCTTATTTTAGTGATGTCCAGTGTCCCTGCATTAATTTAGGGGCATCAGTCATTATTGTATTCAAAACAACAAATACATTTCAATGCAATGAATCACCAAGAATGACATAATTTATAGTGAATTTCAAAATCTGTATCAAAGTTTGCTCAAACAATAAAGATTCGTGGCTGTGAAATATAAACTGTGGATAATAAATTTGTAACGAGGAAATTTTCATATAAAGCTGTTGAAAAAGGTATATCAAACATTTGAAAAAGTAAGCGTATGCTGGTGTTCTTAAATAAGGAAATAAATCAAAAATCCTTTATTTCTTCATGAAAGAAAGAACTTTTATCCTACAGTGTCTGTGACCTTAACCTCAAAAAAGAAATGCGCATTACCTCCCCCTGCTTCCCATCCATGCAGTCAGCTTTTTTTTCTGCCAAGGAGAAAATCTGTTGTCAAATTACCCTATTGTCCTGAATAGTGGACAAATAGTAGAAAAGCTTTGAACTCATGAAACATGTTTCACCCACAAAGTACAAAACACTTCAAAAAAAAAATTCATACATTCACATAATCACCAAATCCCCTCTTGCTGAGGGGTGATAGGGGTAGGGTAAAATGTTGTAATTATGTGTTCTACTATATTCAGGGAAAAAATAAAAAAGTAAATATTTTCCGATAAGGAAGGATTGAATATATAATGAATGACTCAATGGGACTCAAAGATTATTAAACTCAGTGATGAGCAAGTGGTTGAATGTGAATTTGGAAGAAATGGGGGTACACTAGGATTGGGAGTGGGTGAGAGAGGAGCCTTAGATGACTCTGAAGATTCACAAATGTCTCATTTCAGTCGTGCCCTGGAGATGCTTCTTGGCCTCATCGTAGTGCCAGCAGTCCTACTGCTAGTGCAGTAGTCATGCCTGATCTATCACTGCTGACTAACCTTGGATATGTTCTCGTCTTTCTCTCTTCCACCCTGTCTCTCTCTGTGGGGTGTGTGTGTTTAGGGGTGGGTGGTGATAGTGGTGGTTGGATTTGATTGGGTCCAGACTGGGAGGAAATCATGGCATGTGGTAGGCATTGGTCACCTGCAGCCTTCCAGGCATTCTGCTAAGCACATGGCTTACTGTAACACCTTTAGTCCTTACACACCCTTTAAATACATATTATATAACAGAAGAACTTTGCAGAGGCCATATGCATTTCAGGATCAAGTTCTACGATTTGAACTCGGTTCAGTGTGGCTCCAAAGGCAGTGCTTTCCATTCTGCGGTGGGATTTGTCCATCTTGTTTGGTAACTCAGAGAATTCAGTTTCACAGCACTAGGTCTATTCTAAGACAGGGCAGTCTCATACATCTGGCAATGGAAAAGGACATTTATTATCTTATAATCTCCAAGTCATGATTCTGACAACTATAGTTTAGATACCAAATATGAACAGGTCATTGTGACTATTTTATTATGATAACATTCAAATATATGATATTTTCTTTAGGATTTTTTGCTTTTTTGGAATTATAGGGAACCCTATATGTTCCCTACCCAATAATCATTCCAACACTTTTTTATTTCTAGTAGAATTTCAATTTTATTCAGGTATCAACCCTTTTCCAGTCAATCCCTTTGACTCAGAGGATGCTAAATCCAAGCCTAATTTCAGACGTGGTTTCTGATTGGTTTACTTGTGGTGGTCCCATTACCACTAGCAACAATTGGTCCAGGAACTTAAACTTGAGCTAATCAGTTAATTAGAACTACATTGTGTTCTTAGTCCAGGCATGGGCAGTGATGTAAATTGGCCCAGTTCGTTTGAAAGGAAGAACTTCAACTACATAATTGTGGAAGTCTTTCTTCTCTTTCTCTGGATGTTGCTATAGCTGTCACTGGCCTCTAGCTAACAATCTAAAATGAAAACAAAATTTTAAACAGAAGAAACAAGTCCAAGAGCCCTATTGTACATCATGATTACTATAGTTAATAACAAAAGATCATATACTTGAAAACTGGTGAGATTTGAAGTGTTCTCACCACATAAAACATGACAGGTGTGTGAGGTAATGCACATGTTAAATAGCTTGATTTAGTGATTCAACATTGTATGCATATATCAAAGCATCATATTGTACACCATAAATATATATAAATAATATAAACATTTATATAATGCTTTGATGATATATATGTTGTTGCTTTGATATATGCATACATTGTTGAATTGCTAAATCAAGCTGTTTAACATGTGTATTACCTCACACACCTGTCATATTTTTGTGTGATGAGAACACTTAAGGTCTACTCACCAGTTTTCAAGTATATATATTATATATATTTTTTCTACCTATCAATTAAAAAAAATCAACCTAGCTGATGTAGTGAAAGGCAGGTCAGGGAGAAGACAACATGGGCTTTCTGTAATCTCACTGAGTCACCGAATCAACAAAATCTGGGCTATTTTTTTATGAGATAATAAATTTGTTTACTGTCTAAATCAATTTAAGTCTGAGTTTACTTTTACTTTCAAGAGTGAGCTTCCAAGATGATGAGAGAATCATTTAGTTTTTTTCTTCAAAATATGAATGTCAATATTATGTGGTTAATCATAACATTAGCTGGAATTTGGAACACAACCATTTTAAAAGCATAAATGTAAATATATAGACTTTTTGCATATATTTATGTATAAATATATACATATTATATAGAAATATGCATATACATGGCAGTTAATTATGTTTACACATTCATTTTTGTATAGGTATTGCATATGTTATCAATCAATATTTTATATTTTAAGCTCTTAGAATGTAGAAACTATAATTCATATTACCTGTTCTCTAAGATTCCCACTATAGTCTTTCTGGTGGTAACTAATGCATTCTGAAATGAGGGTCTCAATTAGGCATTCTGACAATCTGTTTATTTCTCAGGAGTCAATAACCTGGGTTTACACTGTATTTTACAAAGAGAAATGAGAAGAATAAATTATAAATTTTGAGGTTGAATTTAAGTCACATTCAGGTAGAAGGTACAAAACCAAAAGTAAAGTGGATGAAATGCAATGTGTTTGAAAATTAGTGAGGGTTGCTCTTGTCTTTTACTTGCCTTAAATTTCCTTGTTTGAATTATAAGATCCTGTGAGTTCGATCTGGTCATCTCAACTTCCTGTCCAACAGCACTTTCTGCTTATCCCAAGGAAATATCAAAAGGGAAGCAGGAGGTTTCTAAGGTGAAAAACAAAATGTCTTTCAGTTTCCTTGTGTAGTTTAAAGCAGTGAATTCATGTAAATGTATTCAGAAGATCTTTTTTGATAATTTAGAGACCATGCTTTGTAAGTGATAAGCAATAACTTTTAAGCATGTTTTTTAAAAAAATTTCAAATCAAATCTACATAAATAAAAGGTTATTAGTTAGCTGGCAAAAAAAGGCCCCTCACCATTTGGGAAAAATTACTTTAATATTTGTGGAGCCCCTGATACCCCAAGAGTCAGGATTCCAAAGTTTGATGATAGTTTTACTAAGGCAGAGTCACATTCACCTTGAAGGATTCTAAAAATTAAGAGCCTGGACCCACTTGGAAGGTCATAAAGAGGTTGAAAAGGAGTAGAATTGAATAACATCCATGAATTAGACGAGTTTGTTGCAAGATGGATAAGGAGGATATCATATATGTGTAAAACATAGGTAGATATACTACCAAGCCATGGGGTAGTTTTGATATTATAATAATTGGTCAACTCCAGGTAACAATTTTTAAAAATCCTACTATATTAAATTACTGTGTCAACCTCCATCTCATACAATGTATTATTTTTCGTTTCTGCATCATATGGATTCATGGTGGAAGCAAAACTTGATTCAGCATTGCCTTTAAAGCAGACAATCAAAGTAAAATGAAACTGGAGGATAGGTCTAAGCACCTAGTGGCAAAAGGGTCTTAATAATTTGCTGTTACCACTCTGGAAAACAATTACTTTACCAGCTGTTTTAACTAGGAATAGTCCAGTTTAATGTTATAAAAATTGAACAATGGCAATATGTTTGCATTACATAATATGAATGATAGGCATATTCATCCTGCTTTCCCCTAGATGTAGCCATTAAACTAAATTCCTCCTATACAACTGTAAATTTTAATTTCTTACCAAGCCAAGCATGAAAATTTATTTCAGGTGGTTACTAGAAATACTTAGGGACTCTTAGAATTGCTCAACTAAACTACCAGTTGACATTTATTACTGCCCTTGTTTCAGAATTGTAATATTTCTGACTTCTAACCCATCATTTATTTGTGATTGATGAGAAATTAATATATCTTAATGTTAGGTCTTATGGTAAGATGTGTCTATAATTTAATTATTTGATGTGGAACAAAAAACTAATTTGGAGATTAGAAAGCTTTGGAATGTCAGAAAAAACTTGCAAATCTATATTTTTCTTATCTCTAAAAATGATTAAAGGTCCTCATCATGATAGAAACTGAAAGTAATGAAGTGATATTTTTGAAAACAGTTTTTAAAAGTGCAATGTGCTATATACTATTGTGAGATTTTATTAATTTAAATACTTGAGAACTAGCATGGGATATCAGTTTAGATGCTTTCAGCTGCAGGTAATAGAACCTGCAATTTCAAGTGGCCTAAACATAAGGGCATTTATCATCTTAATTAAAACAAGAAGTCCATGAGTATGGTAGCTATAGGGTTTACCAACTCAGCAGTTAAATGGCAGCATGCTCATGGATCCATTGAAAAGGTACTTTCCTTTTATAAAACCTTCCTACTCTTAGCTGGCCGCCAACTCACCTCATGGTCAAATGTAGCTGCCTTTCTAGAAGTTTGATGCGTTATACAACACTTTCCTTGGGTCTCTTTGAAGAATCTATGAATCCATTCCCTGAAATCTCCTTGCCAACAGAGTGCTCTTCATGTATGCCCCTTCTTAAGTTAACCATTATAAAGAAACACTGGATTGAAAGGGTTGGTTTAGACTCAGGGTCCCTCCTTTCTTCCCCTCTGGCCTAGGATGGGGAACAGGGAGTCAGCCTTTACTGACTGTGCATAGCAGTACTGAGACCCAGACTGGGGCAAGGAAGAATAAGAGGGACTGACGCTTGTGTAGCCACCAACGGTTCTTGCTAAAAATGGCCTCAGATACAGTCAGTTCTGTGTATGTTAAGGCAGTTTATATTTTTAGCAAAACAAAGCCCTACCTAAATTGGCTTAACAAAAGAATTTTATTGGCTTAATAACTGAAAAGTCCAGAGTTCCAACTGATATCAGGCATAATTATATGCAGATGTTGAGGGGGTACTCTCATGGTTTAAGTCCCTTTTTCTAGCAGCCTCTGGATTATGTCCTGTTCTGTAGACATAGTCTTCATCATTGTCTTCAGTCTGGCTTCTTGGCAGCATCGTTGACTGCAGTGGTTTCAATTTTTATATGCTTATACCACGATATCTAGAGGAAGAGAGGACTTCTAGTTATTGTAGAAAAGAGAAGTTTAGATCCCAGGAACTCTAACAAATGCCTTCTCATAGCCCATTGGTTCTAGCTGGGGCCTGTACTCATTCTTAAACCAATAGCTATGACTAGGGAGTGAAATCCACTCATTGGCCTAAGTTAGCAAGGGCCCAACCCTGGATTTTAGGCAGCATCTGTAATATCTAGACCTCAACACATGAGGTTGGTTGGTTGGTTCCTCAGTCACAAGAGACAAGGGAAATGGATGACAGGGAGGCTGTCAGAATCTGTTCAATGTGTATTACAGATAGCAAAGTTGAGACACATAGACATCAAAATGGCTTGTACCAGCACATGATGATTATAGACAATACCAAAATGCAGGACTTCTAACTTTCAAGGAGGTGCTTCTTTCACTATACCACAATTTTTTCCCTTTATCCTTGAAATATTCTCTCTTCTCATAGTCTGTTTATTTACTTATTTACTACATTCTTTATAAACATTTCTATTGGAGACTTTTTCCATATTGCACATTACATATATTTTCTTAGAGCTGAAAGAGTTTTGGGTCCCCATAAATTAAGTTTTCTGGATGTGAACATTGTTTCAAATCTGCTTTGTGCAGAATGTGTTTTGTGATATTCTTTTCAATCTGATGTAGTCTAGGAAATATTATAAATTTTAACCCTTAACAGGCTGAAAGAAAGTTATGGTTTAACTGTTTTCCTATTGAAATCCCTTCAAGACTCCCAACTATAATAAATCAGAGGATATATATTTTATTATATTCACAAATGCCCTTATGAATGAAGCTACAGTTAATAATCTCAAATTAATGCTTGTACATTGGTTTATAAAAATGACTATCATAATTTACAGTCTGACGTTTATTCTACATTGTAGCTATAAGGTATATTCTGTTGCTTGACAGCTTGATTTGCAGAGGAAGACATTACATGTGAAGAAAATCTCATTTGGCTTCCTCCTTTGGTCTTAACAATTTGCTTAGAAAACCCGTGGGTAAATATCTAGTTATGATTCAGTTCAAATCAGCAGTTCTGTCATTTAAAATAAAGTTCTGTAGTAGATTTGAGAGAAAATCCAGCATGCTGAAGAGTGTTACTTTTCACAGTAAGGACAGTGTGACTTTATTATTTAATGAGAGTGAATACAACAGCTGCATTTTGGACTTGGGATATTTGGAATACAGTGGATATTGTGACAAGCCTGTGAATCTTTGTCAGGGGAATCTGGATTTTGGGCTTGGTGAGCTACCAGTATACTTTGAGGTCATAGGCAAGTAGCTCATTTGTCACATAAAGGGATGGCGAGGGACTGCTGGTTGTCATATACTTTTCATAGCATAAACTTTTAAACAAAGAAAACTTTACATGGAAGCTATTGCATAAAACCAAATGCAAAAATGTTTCAGTTGAATCAATGAATGGTTCAAAACTCAGCCAAAACCCTGTTCCACTTTTCTGCCTTCCTCCTCTTCCTCCAGCTACAACTTGAGTGCCTCAGCAGAACCCAGGACTCCACAAACTGGATTTTAAAATTTGCGGAAATAGATGATTTATTTTAGAAACATTATTTGATCATCTACTGTGTGCCACTAACTGGGGATGCAGCAGTGGGAAAATACACCAAAACAAAGTTGCAGCTCTTCTGGAACTTATATTCTGTCAGAAAATGACCAAAAAGGCAAATAAAAAAACAAGATAATTTTGAAAAGTGATGAGTAGGGTGCCGCGATGGCATTTTTGGTGGACTTGGGGACTTCACTGTTCAATGGGGGCAGACAGGAACATATCACTGAGTAGATGAGTTTCAAGCTGGCTCCCAAAAGACCTAGAAGGAGGAATAAGCTGGCTTGTTCCAGGAATAGAAGAAAGACCAATGTGGCTGGAGTGTGAGGAGGGAGATATGCAAATACCATGTCAACTCCAGGCATTATATTATAGTGAAGTTTGAATCCCATAACAAAAACAATGAGAAACAATTTGATTATTCCAAACAGGAAATGATAAGTTCTGATAGTCATGAAAATGCTTCCTCTGGTTGCTGATTGGAAGATGCAAAGAGAGAAACCAGTTAGGAGAGTTTTCCAGGGGTCTAGTAGGAGCTGATGCTGATTTCCACAAGGGTGATGACAGTGTAGATGCAAAGAAAAGAGGGACAAAAATAAAGTATATTTTGTGAATTGATTCAACAGGACTTCCTGATGGAGAAAATATGTGGAATGAGGGATTAAACAGGAAACCTAGTTTTATATTTGAGAAAGTGGGTAAATGGAGTGACTTTACTGAAATGATTGGGATTGGGGGAGAAAGAGGCTACAGTCATGGAAATAAACAGTTTTGTTTAAGATTTATAAAGTTTGGGTTACCTCTTAGACATCTGAGTGGAGATGTCAAGTGGGCAATTTGATATATAAATCAGTGGAAAGTTCAGGATGATATAAATTTTTGAGTCATTGACATGCAGATGATATTTAATGCAAATGGTGGGGATGAGATCACCTAGGGAGAAAGAGTGGAGAGAGAAAAGAAGAGAGCTGAGGCCTGAGATGTAAGGCACTTTAACATTTAGACCTCTCTAAGAAAATATCTCAGCTATTTCTTAGTGCAAAGATGTCTAATTATATTTGTAATAAATGTTAAATCTCCTTTACTGTATTTATTAAGCTCTTTCCACCTGCAAATTTCTGTTATTGTCTCAGACTTTGTTTCTCTATCTTTTGCTTCTTTTGCTCTTCCCTCTTAATTGGAAATTTGTGAAAGTCACTGCTTAGCATGACATAATAGATCTATTTTTTACATATATTGTGATAACAAGTTGGCATCTTCTTTTGTTGAAGCTATGGGCTAGTGGTTCTTAGTTATGGGACTAAGTGGCTTCCAGCTGCTGGCTGTCAAGCATATACATGACTGTTGATTTGTGGCCCATGGAGAATTCACCAGCATCCAGGACTCATCTTGGATACTGGAAACAACAGAATAAGCTCCGTGTATTATATAGTTTTGGGTAGTCACTTCTGAGGAGTTAATACTCAAAATCATGCCTTCATTTTCTGTGCCAGTTAAAAGGTCCATTGGTGAGTATTTTATCCTCTAATGGGGAAGTAGGTAGGTAGCCTACTGGGCAGAAATAAATTTTGCCTCTGTGTACCAAGCAGGGTGGGCTAATTCATAACCTGTAATAGACTGGGCTATCTATTATCAAATAGACATGATATTCTAGGAAGATTCTTACTCATGGCTTTCATGCTTTTCAGTTTAAAGCAGCATCCTAAGCATAAACCATTGTAAACAGAAATTGTCTATGCTGAAACTCACTCAGATCAAAAGATTTCCCTCACAGCACTTTCAATTAATTAGAAAATTCTGAGGATTCTACTTTTAAGACCTTTTTCAACTATGATTGTGTCTCCTCTTTTCCTTGGCCATTACTCCTCTATCTATCCACTGTGATGTTTCCCCAGTACTAGTCATCTGTTCTTTACTATATTGGTTTGCTGTTGCCACAGTAATACTGTGCAGCAAACTATGTCAAATATCAGTGTCTAACAACAACAAAGATTTATTCTTAGGCTTACAGGTCTGCAGGTGAGTGGTTAGAGCCTGTCATTTCCAATGATTGATGGTTCCACCATCCATTTGTATCCTTTATTTGTAATGATCCTCTGATGCCCTGTGTTAATACACTATTCTACTTTCTTTTCTCAGACCCCCAGGTCATTTGGTTTGACAACATTTCTCATCTCCTTGATTATGGGGATTAGTTCAGAAATGGCTATGCATGCTGTGTAATGAAACATAGGCCTGGGTTGTGATATTGCAGAAGAAGATCCCTCCTTACCTCAGACAATGTGGGGAGACGTACATGTGCCTGGAAGAAGAATGCATTGTGTTTTCAAATGAGGGGTAGCTTGGAGCTGCTGGGTGACCCCTTGTGAAGTCTAAAGATAAAACTGCTAGACAGGAAGGCAGAGAGGAGAGACAGGAAGAGTAGCTTCCTGATGGCATCTTTTGTTTGAACATTGCCTGAAACCAACAGTAGTTCTGAAGTTTTTGGTTACAGAAGCCATATAGTATTATTTAAGCCAGTTTGCACTGGGTTTTCTCTCCCTTGAAATTGAAAATATCCCGACTGATAGAAGATCTTAGATCACACCATCATCTGCATTTGAGGGAATGCCAACTCTGCCCTGCAGATAACGACACTTAAGAGCAGAAGGAAAACAAATGTTCATTAAGTCCTGGTGCTATGAGGAACTTTCCATATATCACCTCATTTAATCCTCAGGCAATCCTCTGAGGTAAGGATTGTGCTGCCAAGATTTAAAGCAGTGGAATTGAGGTTCAGAGACTTAAGGGGATTTCCCAAACTTGACTCTGTCACTCTGCTTCAATGCTGCATAAGGTGACAGAGAAAGCTGCATGTGGAAATGGTGCCGCAATTTATAATGTCTGCATTTTAGCTTTTGACTAATCAGTGCCTCATGTTATCCTCATTTTTGTCTCCACCTTTCTTATTGATTTCTCACTTTAATACATCTAAACTTCAGTTTATATGCTGCCATATTATTACTGATCCTTGTAGCCATTCTGACAAGAATGCAGACATACTGCTTGGTACTTAATGTTCTAGCATAAAGGTATCCACATTCTTGATGAAGGTGGAGATGAAGGCATATATTTAACAGCTCTGATCAATAAGACATTTGCCAAAATGAGCAGATTGATTTTATTTACACCTGCAGCAATGGATTCTTTGTACTTCTCCTCCTTTGAGTGCATATGGTTCAGGGCATTGACAGTGACAAGATGCCAAGGATCAATGCAAACAGAAGGCACATTTAGCAGTGGTCGGCTGCATCTGGAGATTTAGCTACTTGTAATTAAAGGAGTTGAAAAAGAAACAGTTGAATTTTTGCAGCCAACTGTTTATACTTCTTAAACAGCATTTCTTACCAGGTAGAAGGTTTACATGTTAACTATGATGTTCTGGAAAGAAGCACTTAAATTGATTCTCTAAAGGGAAAGGAGGCTGAGACAGAAGCCGACTTCATCTGTGGAGGTGACACTGCAACAAGTTCATTTGTTTCATGGTCAGTGAGTCCTGGATCAAAAATTCTAGTCCCAGCTTCTGACCACTTGGGTGACTTTGACAAGTCATTTCTCTCCATGACAGCTAAGCATGCTTCTAGGACTCTGATGGTGAAATCAATTTATAAGTTCTTTATACTTTTTTTTTTTTTTGTAATTGATTATTACTATACTCTGCAGTTTTGGAAATAATAGTCCCAACTCCAACATTGGATTTTTGTCTTCTTACCTTGTGATTTTTAAAAAATCTACAATTTATCTCCACAGTGACTGTTTTCCCTAACCACATATATAATTTGATCCTTGGTAAATGTAGCCCCCAAAAATCCTGGATTTCTATCTGACTGTGCCGGGACTCTCTCCTGGTCCCATAATCCCTGAGTGGTACTTAGGCCAGAAATGCCAACCAGACTGCATGTCAACTGTGAACAAAAGGCCCTTGGGTTGAGAGTTGCAAACCTAGCTATGCCTGGGTTCGTTGAAAGGAAAGACGTGATTGATTAGCAATATCTGCCGTGGCTGCCCCGGAAAAGGGGGAGTGGCACAATACCCTTTACAAATGTCTGAAATGGGGTATTAGGATCTGTTACCTGTATGTGTTAGGCATGGATAGAGAAAGGGACAAGGCAATACTTTTCACCCTGACTTAAGCAGTTCTTGGCCTCTCAAGCTGCAGCTGCCACATTGGTGAGATGGATCAGAAGACATTCTAAAGGCTGTGAAGCTGGGAGTAGTTGCTCAGATCCTGGATAGCACAGTATAAGCCTTAAGGTGAAGAGAGCTTGCAAAGGAATCCCAGGCAGGGTCCTGAAGCAGAGCTTCTCAGGGTGTGCACTCAGCCTCTGGAGTCAACTTTACGTAGATATCTGGCTGCACGTCCTCAGAGGGTTAAACACAACTTGGATAATGCTAGACAAAGCGTTTTTTACATGAATCTTACCATATATAATAACTATAATCTCTGGATAAACTTTTCAAAATTTACTTTTGCCAGGATCATCAGCTATTATTATTTTTAAACCACAATTATGCCTTTAGTAGGGGTAGTTTTATGAGTTACATCTCACCTTGAATAATTGAAGCACTAGTTTTCAGATAAGCTCTTGTTCAACTTCTAATTAAGACACTTAAGGTACTAAGATCATAGTCTTACAATAATTGGGCATGTCAAATTAGGGCCGCCAAATTGGTCTATTTATTGGCCATTCAACAAATCTTACTCAGATCCCACATATTTCATAAAATATTCTGTTATGTCTTATCCATCCATTAATATGGATGAATTACATTAATATGAATTTCAGTTACATATACCTAATTATTTAAAATTACATCATATTTACCTTCTTATTTTATATTGTCCTTATTAAGAGAGTGATGGAGCTTGGTTTTATAAACTACCTTTTACCCTTAGAAAAACTAGCACAATGCTGGATACAGCTAAATGTGTTCAAACATGTAAATATTAATGTCAGTATCTTAAATTATTGTTTTTATTAAATAAGTCTTTCTTTGCTAGTCTGGCAAGAAAGGATTAATAGATCTGGGCAAAGGGGAATCCATTATCTGATTCTTTTATTTACTGATATTTAGAAAAGCCTCTATAGATCCAGGGTATGAGTTTGTCAAATGCTACCTTGTTCCATTGATTTAAATCACTTGTACCCAAGATGTAAAAAATCTTCCTCTCCCCCCAAAAAATCAAATGTATCTTGGCAATGTATAATACAACTCACTTTAGAAAAAATCTATTTGAGCTACAAATGCTTTTGTCCTGTCAGAATCAGAAAAACTTTCTCATTTCTCTAGAGTGTTTTACTAATCAAATTTATGAAATCAGCTTTTCATTTTAGAGGACACATTTTATGCTGCATATACAATACAGCCTTCTTCTGAGTAAAATCTGAGATATATGTAATAACTTATTTTAGAAAAATAAGAAAGCAAAAGCTTATCTTAAAGGGAAACACTTCAGAATGTTTGCATGACATATGAAGAACTGCTGAGTATACATCCTTCAAACTTTTAAAAGTAGGAATTGTTATTGTTCCACACCCACCCTCCCTCTTCTAAATTTGATGTCATATGGAAGAGAGATAATTTTCTTTATGGTTTGAATTAGGCAAACAATTTGTGATACATTGCATCTGGCCGTCAAAAAAAAGGACTAAAAAAATAGTTTGAATTCCGTTGTGAATTAAACTAAAAATTCTGTTTTTCCAGATGTTTGTCTCTTGACTAGGGATTATTTTTGGGGAAAGAATATTAATTTATAAAGTGTAAATCTTTAGGTTTTTGGTGGTATTGTTTAATTTCCATTACATTAATACAGAATTAAAATATAGAGTCTCATAAGCAGCATAGGTAAAGACCAAAATTAACTTATTGAGGTATCTAACTTTTACCAGGGATTCATTACTTAGCTACTGAAAGCCTTTTTATTCTCCTGGAGTCTTCCATTAAGACCCAAATACTCAGGGAAACTTAAAATCACATTCACAAACTAACTTAGGAGAGTGAGAGGTAGATTACTTGACAACTCATTAAATTTAGGCCCCTGAGATAATAGGCTCTAGAAAAGGGAAATAGGTTTTAGAAAGGAGAGGTAGGTTCTGGAAAGGAGATGTAGGTATAGGAGAGAGAGGTAGAGTACAGAAAGGAAATATTCCCTATGGAATGGGAATTTAGCAATGGAAAGGAGACGAGGAAACAGAGATCTGGATACAACCAGAAACAGCCAGCTAAGAGGAGGCATTGGAACTGGGAAAATGCTGCCTCAGAGTACTTTGAACTGAAGGAGATTGAGAGGGCCTTGGAAACAAGAAGATCATGTTGACCTTTCCCACCTTCTGTTAAAAGCTAGCCCTAAAGAAATTCTCTGACCCACCCTGCCTGAAAGTAGGTCAAAATACCGCCCCCCTCAGAGGAGAAAGAAATGCTACACAGAGAAGCCAAGAAGCATGTGAACTGATAGGCCTTGCTGGGTTTTACTACTCAGTCCATTACCATTAGATCAGACTCTTTTGTCCAATCACATGTCTACCTGCCT
Source organism: Sapajus apella (assembly GCF_009761245.1). Lineage (NCBI taxonomy): Eukaryota > Metazoa > Chordata > Mammalia > Primates > Cebidae > Sapajus > Sapajus apella. Next base: position 23,596,384 of record NW_022436941.1, on the reverse strand, counting down.
GTCCATTCTTCAATTGACCTAAGCATAAAAATAGACTGGCTTCCATGTGACATAAAACTTGATTAAGTAAATTTGTTATGTCTTTCTCTTATTAGCCTATCTTTATGGAGTGTAGGCCATGACCCTGATGATGAATGAGGAAAGGCGTCATACCATTTTTCCGCTACAAGGAGTTTTAAAATTTGCCTGATTATTAGAACCACCTGAGGAGGCTTAAGTAGGATAATTCTGTTGTTTTTTTATATTCCGGAAAAAAGTTATAAAGCATTCTCTTTTTACAAATTTTTTCAAACTATTGTAAAATCACAGGGCAATCAAATTTATAAAGGAAACCTATGCAGAGATGCACATTACTATATGAGGAAAAGGAATGAATAGTCTTTCATTTTCATTCTTTGTTCTATGCATTTAAAATGTAAGTTAAAAGTGTTTTTCATTCTATAAACTGAAATGAATTATTATCCTAGATAATTCACAGATGGAATTCAGTAGTTATATTTCCTTGTGGGCCTTAAAGAGATGTAATTATGATTTTTCTTTTTTTAGATGGTTTTATAAATTTTCGAATATAAGCACTGATGACCAAAAAGTGTGGCTACTGATAGGACAAGATAGCTGTCGTACCTCAAGACAAGTAATTGTTCCTTCCTAAAGCTCATTTTTTTTAAAGATAGAAAATAAGGTATTGGCTCAAATAATTAACTAAGCGATTATTTTCTTTTCTCTTTTGCCTCTAAAACCAACAAATATATGGTATATGTGTTCATCTTGATATTTTTTAACAATAGTAGGTAGTAATTTTCCTGGTAAATTATGTATTGCAGTTGCTTGTCATACAATCATTTTTACCTAGAAAAACTTATAAAAGACCAAAGGCTTTTCTTCCATTAAAAATTGGAAAGTTTTTTTTTTTTTTTTTTTTTCTAATTCTGTGTTCTGTTCAGTACTATTCAGTGATTTGAATCTTAACTAGAGGGAAAAATACAGAATTGAATCATTGCATTCCTTTGTGCATAACAATTTAGAACAGACCAGAGTGGTGAGTGTCAGTCTTGACCTTCTTCGTAGATGAAGCGTCTTCTGGATCAGAACTGTGACTAATGCTTCCACTGTGTAAAGCATAGGTCTCCTAAAACACCAGCATATATTTAATTATTTACTATGATCTTTCCTTATGCCCCACATGACTTAATGACCCCATTACTTGGCAGAGTCGTCAGAGAACAGGCCCTGATTTGAAGCCTGTTTCTTAGCACTGAACCAAAGAAATGCAAACATGATAAGCAATCTTCAGTTCTCTTTCTATGGTGATTTGAAAGCACAGAAAACATGCTTTAATAAATTCTAGCAAACCAATTTTATAATGAAGTGATAGTTAATAATCTTTGATCATGTGACTCTAAGTCTTTTTAATCAGACAGATTCTGGAGGCAAAATTGCCAGTAGAATGAGGTATTAAGTGCTGTGTCAAATAATTGGCATTATATATGCCCAGTATGGAATCTGCCAGTTTTGCATTTTGAGAAGAAAGAAGCTTACATTTCCTGTATTTCTTATGTTAAAATAATAACTCTACTCAAATTAAATTTAATAGAGTTTAAGCAAAGAACTATTTGTGAATTGGGCAGTCTCCCGAGCCGGAAGAGACTCAGACTCCAGCGCAGCCACTTGGTGGAAGACTTACGGACAGAAAAAGGAAAGTGATATACAGAACACTGAAGTGAGGTCAGAAGCAGCTGGACTGGTTACAGCTTGTCATCTGCCCTATTTGAACATGGTTTGAACACTTGGCTCCTTTTGATTGGCCAAAACTTGGTGACTGGTCCAAGAGTAGGTTACAGCCTCTACACCTCCCTTTACTTTACAGTTTGCTATGTACAAATAATCCTTTAGGCTGAATTAAAAATATGGGAGGAGGCAGCTTTAGGCTAAACTTGATTTAACAGTTATCTGCAAAACATTTCAACCTCAGGAAATCGTATTGTTCTTACAAGGACACTAAGATGCAGAAAGAACATGGATTACACCCTCTCTTACGGAGGGAAACAAAGAATCAGAAAAGGTTAATTGACTTATCCAGGAACATATCATTAGAAAGTATTCTCAAAGTAGAGGATAAAATAATGTCCTAAATTAGAACCCAGATGTCTGGACTCTGAATCTTCTGATTCAAAGTCACATGCTGTCCTCAAGGTAAAAGATGTACTGCAATGAAGTGGGAGAAAGTTTAGAGGAATCACTTTTACAGTCCAGAAGCTTATCACTCCAGGACAGAGAAAAGTGATTAATCTCTTTAGCAAGACAATATGCTTGAAAACAAGATGGGGTTAAGATGGGTATAGGGAAGGGCAAATGGAAGGAAGAAAGAACTTGATACATTATTTTGAGCTTTCCTGTAACTTATTCAGGGCTTGTGTGAGAGACTTTTATACTGGAGAAAAGACTTCTTTCCTCAACTCTTGCAAGATTCATGGCTGAGCCTCCTGTCTCTAGTTAAAAGATAGATTAACAAGAGGAAAGCATACTCTCTATCTATCTGTCTTTCTCTCTGTCTGTCTGTCTGTCTATCTATCTATTTGTCTCTCTATCTAATCTCTCTGATGGAGTTTCACCCTTGTCATACAGGCTGGAGTGCAATGGTGTGATGATTTTGGCTCACTGCAACCTCGGGTTCATTGCTTCCCGGGTTCAAGCAATTCTCCTTCCTCAGCTTCCTGAGTAGCTGGAATTACAGGCACCTGCCACCTTGCCCGCTAATTTTTTGTACTTTTAGCCGAGATGAGATTTCTCCACGTTGATCAGGCTGGTCTCGAACTCCTGCCCTCAGATGATCTTCCTGCCTCAGCCTCTCAAAGTGCTGGGATTACAGGCATGAGCTGCTGTGCCTGGCCTACACATTTATTTAATATAAATTTTAGGTGACATGGGAGTCTTCAGAAATGAAGACTTGAAGAAACAGGAAAAATTATATTTTTATTCTTAGGTTTAATAGAGTGGACAGTTGTATAGAAGCATGATTAGAATGAAAAGGGCTATGATCTAATGGTAATAAACTGGGCTGTGGGGAGAATTCAGCAAGGCTTATTTGTTTTGATTCTTCCTTGTGTCTCTGTGTCTTCATTACTTTCTTGTGGGTAGGGGAAGGACCACTGTGGAATAGGGGTCTTATCATCTACTTTCTTTTCTTTTTTTTTTAAATTGTACTTTAGGTTCTGGGGTACATGTACAGATTATGCAGGATTGTTGCATACGTACATACATGGCAATGTGGTTTGCTGCCTACATCCCCCTGTCACTTATATCTGGCATCTCTCCCCTTGTTATCCCTCCCCAGCTGCCCCATCCCCGCTGTCCCTCCTCTAGCCCTGCTCAACAGATCCCTGTGTGTGATGCCCCCCTCCCTGTGTCCACGTGTTCTCATTGTTCAACACCCGCCTATGAGTGAGAACATGTGATGTTTGGTTTTCTGTTCTTGTGTCAGTTTGCTGAGAATGATGGTTTCCAGATTCATCCATGTTCCTACAAAGGACATGAACTCATCATTTTTGATGGCTGCATAGTATTGCATGGTGTATATGTGCCACATTTTCCTTGTTCAGTCTATTATTGATAGGCATTTGGGTTGGTTCCAGGTCTTTGCTACTGTAAACAGTGCCACAATGAACATACGTGTGCATGTGTCTTTATACTAGAATGATTTATAATCCTTTGGATATATACCCAGTAATGGGATTGCTGGGTCAAATGGAATTTCTATTTCTAGATCCTTGAGAAATTATCACACTGTCTTCCACAATGGTTAAACTAATTTACACTCCCACCAACAATGTAAAAATGTTCCTGTTTCTCCACATCCTCTCCAGCATCTGTTGTCTCCAGATTTTTTAGGGATCGCCATTCTAACTGACGTGAGATGGTACCTCAATGTGGTTTAGATTTGCATTTCTCTAATGACCAGTGATGATGAACATTTTTTCAAATGTTTATTGGCCTCATATATGTCTTCTTTTGAAAAGCGTTCATATCCTTTGTCCACTTTTGAATGGATTTGTTTGTTTTTTTTTTTTTCTTGAAAATCTGTTTTAGTTCTTTGTAGATTCTGGATATTAGCCCTTTGTCAGAGGGGTAATTGCAAAATTTTTTTCCCATTCTGTTGGTTGCTGTTTCATTCTAATGATTGTTTCTTTTTCTGCACAGAAGCTCTGGAGTTTAATTAGATCACATTTGTCTATTTTGACTTTTGTTGCCAATGTTTTTTGGTGTTTTAGTTACGAAGTCCTTGCCTATGCCTATGTCCTGAATGTTTTGCCTAGGTTTTCTTCTAGGGTTTTTATGGTGTTTGGTCTTATGTTTAAGTCTTTAATCCATCTGGAGTTAATTTTAGTGTAAGGTGTCAGGAAGGGGTCCAGTTTCTGCTTTCTGCACACGGCTAGCTAATTATCCCAACACCATTTATTAAACATTGAGCCCTTTCCCCATTGCTTGTTTTTGTCAGGTTTATCAAAGATTAGATGGTTGTAGATGTGTGGCGATGCCTCTGAGGCCTCTGTTCTGTTCCATTGATCTATATCTCTGTTTTGGTACTAGTACCATGACGTTTTGATTACTGTAGCCTTGTAGTGTAGTTTGAAGTCAGGTAGTATGATGCCTCCAACTTTGTTCTTTTTGCTTAGGATATCATCTACTTTCAAGGAAGGTCAGAGAATTCTTTTATGGCTTGTTACACGGAAGAATGGTGAGAGAAGGTCAGATCTCCTGCTTCTGCTGTTTTCTCAAATGTCAAGGTGCCATATTTTGAGGTAGCATTCCTAACTGGGTCACTCTGATTATAGAGATCTCCCATTGTATAGAGAAAATGCCCCTAACTATCAGTGTCATTAAGACTGAAGTGTTGAGTTGAAGTCCAAGAGAAGCAGGATATGGGGTAGAGAATGTTTCCTTCTATTCTTAGGGGATTATGGGAAGGAGAGTTCAGAGTACCTCATGATAGATAAATGAGGTGAATCTGCAGGGGAGGCAATCTCATGGCCCCTTTTCAGTTCTTGTGTGGTATAGCAAGGACATGTGAGTCCTATTCCCCTCAGCATGTCCAGGAATATAGCTGAGTTGGAAGCAAGAGGTATGTCATGGAGACTAAACTGAGTAAAGCAATGTGATCTTATAGCCAAGGCAGAGAGTAGGATACTTATTTGGGCGAGTAAATGGAGATGGGTCAAAGGCTTTGTGAGTCTCTGTATATGTGAGGGCCTAGGTTATACCCTGTTTGCCAGAACTGCTGCCAGGCATTTAGCAAATAAACGAAGGAAGCAGTACAACTAGCTAGCATTGCCCAAGAGATATCCAAGGACCCTGACTCAGGAAGTCTTCTCGTCTTTTTATATTTTAAAAGTCACATCTCTCATTAATTCCCCATGTCTCAGACATACCCAGTATTGCTGCTGGGAGGGCCAAAGACAGAACATTGCAAAATGGGCTGAACAGTGTTATTTAAAAAGATTTTTAGATAATTGGGCCAAACTCTATTTTAAGTTGAATAGCTACTCAACTAAATTATTCCATTAACTACTCAGTAAAGTCTCCATAAGAAAACTAGGTTATTTAATGACAAATGTTGACAAATTAAAAGATCTATATAAATTGTAGCATGAGTGAATTTTGGACTCCACTATAGTTATATATTACAGAGAAATTGTGCATTGAAAGCTGCTCATTATATGCATGTTTATTCATTCAAAATAATTGTTCCCAAATCATGACTTTTAGACTTTTATTTGGGCCAGCAGCTCAAACCTGGAAATGTTTAAAATCACTATAGCTTTTTATTTTACCAGTAGTCATTAAGATTTGGGTTAAAAAATTATAAAATAGCCCAGAAAAAGTGCTTCCCTTAATGTCACTTAAGTGGAGAGTGCTACTGTAAAGAAAAAAAGTGAAATGAAAATGTTAGCCTGAGGCACTAGAGGCATGAATAGCTAGACACCTAGGAATTCTATTTTCTCACCCATATGTGAATTGGAGGGACAAGAGCGGAACATTTTCCTACCACCACTTTTGGACATGGTATAAGCTGTCAACATTTCTAAATGTTCTATGGTTATGAAAATGTGAAGAACTCCATTCTGGTACTAGGGATGATGTTTGAGTTTATGCCACATTTGATCTGGAGTCAAGTACATCTGATCATTCAATATAACTATTTCCTGACTTCTCTGGGTCAGATGTTTGATTATGCCATTGTTTTAGTGGAAACTGTATGTTCTTCGAATTGCCTCTTTTTTTCCCGTGTTCAGAAGGTTCTCATTGTTAATATGTTAAATCTTTAATTGCCCACAGCTGGAAGTTTTCTTTGGTAATTATGAGATTCTTTCTGCATTTACATTGTTGATCATCCTGTGTGAAACTCTGTAATAGCCCTCATTTAACTCTTCCAGTGTGCTTGAAAAATCACCACTTTCGAGACAGGAACAAGATCTCATTAGATACTTTTTTTTTCCCTTTTGTCATTTGAGTGGGTTCCTTTTGTTAAAAGCAGGCAGGATTAAAATATTTAAAAATCATTCTCAGTTTCTTTGGGATTTAAAGTTTATTCTAGATTCAAACCTGGAAGCCTTGATCTCAATCTAAAAATTACTTTTTCCCCCTACTTTTATAAAGAAAAAAAAATGTTACTTCATCCATTTTTAATTTTTAGAAGCATAAAATGCTATGTATGTGCTGGAGAATTTTCAGTCTTTTCCCATTTGAAAAGTGATAAGTTAGCTGGTTTTCTTTCAAGACAGATTTATGAAATTATTATTACTTCACCTATTGTTATTTCATCCATTTTGAAATACATTTTTTAAAATCATTTTCTGAATCTGCCTTTGGCTTAGTTTAATGTAAAGCTTTTAAAAAGCTTCAGTGAGAGCCACTGAGTTGAAAATGACAGCCTTCTACAGAGATTTATTCACCATCACCACTTAGAATCAATATTCTTTTGGTTTAGAGGCATGACTGTAATTTACATTATCAAAGTACTCAACAAACATATATTAATTTCCTCTTCCCAAAAGAGAGATGAGGTTTCCCTCTAGGGTATGAGACCTTAGCACAGGAGTTAATACATACATTTTCCATTTTAACTTTTCAATTTTAAACTTTGCCATAGCTTCTTATGTGAGTGACTAAAAACAATTCAGTAAGTACTCAGTATAACTGTTTGATACCCACACAGATTCTCTGGGGGGTTTTCTGCATTTCCTACTGTGTATGTGTTCTTCATATTTTCTCCTCCTGTGCAAAGGACACTTCCCTCAAGACTTATGTGTTCCTAGCTGGTTCATTGAACCTGAGTGAGGTTTATTGTGTAGCTCTGTGAAACCAAGTGTTCATAAACCAGTCTCCACCCTGGAAATACTTGCTGAGGGAAGCATAACTATAGAGGTTCAAAGGAGATTGATGTACACCCTTAACATAGGCACAAAGTCTCTTCTTGGTTTATGTGGGTGAGAGAGATTACTCATGTAGATTATTTTGCAGTAATAATTTTTACTAATGTCAATAACTTCTCAATAAATAACTTCTCAAAAAACATAAATGCTGTGCACAGATAATACTACTTCATCCTTATGTCCTTATGAAGCTGGTACCATTATTTACAATTTTGGAATCTGAGGAACAGAAAACTGTAGTTAATACTTTCCCCAAGTTCCAACAGCTAGCAAATGACGAAGACAATGTGTGAATCCAGGCATTCTAACTCTAGAACTTGGGTATTTAATTTCTCTCCTGCACTTTATCAAGTGAGATTCTCATATCTTTCTTGCGTCAACTGCTGGATAATGCCAGTGTGGTTCAGTTCCTAAAATTACTGTTGCCCGCAATAACTACAGATGGAAATAGTATATATATATAAAATTGCATTTTAGGTTTTGGGGTACATGTGAAGAACATGCAAGATTGTTGCATAGGTACACACATGGCAGTGTGATTTGCTGCCTTCCTCCCCATGACCTATATCTGGCATTTCTCCCCATGCTATCTCTTCCCAACTCCCCATCACCAGCTGTCCCTCCCCTATTTCCCCCTGACAGACCCCAGTGTGTGATGCTCCCCTCCCTTTATCCATTTGTTCTCAACACCCACCTATGAGTGAGAACATGTGGTGTTTGATTTTCTGTTCTTGTGTCAGTTTGCTGAGAATGATGGTTTCCAGTTTCATCCACGTCCCTACAAAGGACACAAACTCATTGTTTTTGATGGCTACATAATATTCCATGGTATAATGTTCCACGTTTTCGCTGTCCAGTCTATCATCGATGGGCACTTCAGTTGGTTCCAGGTCTTTGCTATTGTGAACAGTGCTGCAATGAACATTCGTGTGCGTGTGTCCTTATAGTAGAATGATTTATAATCCTTTGGATATATACTCAGTAATGGGTTTGCTGGGTCAAATGGTATTTCTATGTCTAGGTCCTTGAGGAATCGCCACACTGTCTTCCACAATAGTTGAACTAATTTACACTCCCACCAACAGTGTAAAAGTGTTCCTATTTCTCCACATCCTCTCCAGCATCTGTTGTCTCCAGATTTTTTAATGATCACCATTCTAACTAGTGTGAGATGGTATCTCAATGTAATTTTGATTTGCATTTCTCTAATGACCAGTGATGATGAGCATTTTTTCATGTTTGTTGGCCTCATGTATGTCTTCTTTTGTAAAGTGTCTGTTCATATCCTTCACCCACTTTTGAATGGATTGTTTGTTTGTTTTCTTTTAAATCTGTTTTAGTTCTTTGTAGATTCTGGATATTAGCCCTTTGTGAGATGGGTAGATTGCAAAAATTTTTACCCATTCTGTTGGTTGTCAATTCACTCTAATGACTGTTTCTTTTGCTGTGCAGAAGCTGTGGAGTTTGATTAGGTCCCCTTTGTCTATTTTGGCTTTTGTTGCCAATGCTTTTGGTGTTTTGGTCATGAAGTCCTTGTCTACACCTATGTCCTGAATGGTTTTGCCTAGATTTTCTTCTAGGGTTTTTATGCTGTTAGGTCTTATGTTTAGGTCTTTAATCCATCTGGAGTTAATTTTAGTGTAAGGTGTCAGGAAGGGGTCCAGTTTCTGCTTTCTGCACATGGCTAGCCAGTTTTCCCAACATCATTTGTTAAACAGGGACTCCTTTACCCATTGCTTGTTTTTGTCAAGTTTGTCAAAGATCGGATGGTTGTAGATGTGTTGTGTTGCCTCCGAGGCCTATGTTCTGTTCCATTTGTCTATATCTCTGTTTTGGTACCAGTACCATGCTGTTTTGATTACTGTAGCCTTGTAGTATTGTTTGAAGTCTGGTAGTGTGATGCCTCCCACTTTGTTCTTTTTGCTTAGAATGGACTTGGCTATGAGGGCTCTCTTTTGGTTCCACATGAAGTTTAAGGTGGTTTTTTCCAGTTCTGTGAAGAAGGTCATTGGTAGCTTGATGGGGATAGCATTGAATCTGTAAATTACTTTGGGCAGTATGGCCATTTTCACAATATTGATTCTTCCTAATCATGAACATGAAATGTTTCTCCATCTGTTTGTGTCATTTCTTATTTTGTTGAGCAGTGGTTTGTAGTTCTCCTTGAAGAGATCTTTAACGTTTCTCGTTATTTTTTTTCCTAGGTATTTTATTCTCTTTATAGCAATTGTGAATGGCAGTTCATTCTTGATTTGGCCCTCTTTACATCTGTTATTGGTGTATAGGAATGCTTGTGATTTTTGCACATTGATTTTGTATCCTGAGACTTTGCTGAAGTTGCTTATCAGTTTCAGGAGATTTGGGGCTGAGACGATGGGGTCTTCTAGATATACAATCATGTCATCTGCAAATAGAGACAATTTGACTTCCTCCTTTCCTATTTGAATACCCTTTATTTCTTTTTCTTACCTGATTGCTCTGGCTAGAACTTCCAGTGCTATATTGAATAGGAGTGGTGAGAGAGGGCATCCTTGTCTAATGCCAGATTTCAAAGGGAATGTTTCCAGTTTTTGCCCATTCAGCATGATATTGGCTGTTGGTTTGTCATAAATAGCTTTTATTATTATAAGATACGTTCCGTCAATACCTAGCTTACTGAGGGTTTTTAGCATAAAGGTCTGTTGAATTTTGTGAAAGGCCTTCTCTGTATCAGTTGAGACAATCATGTGGTTTTTGTCTTTGGTTCTGTTTATGTGGTGAATTATGTTTATAGACTTGCGTATGTTGAACCAGCCTTGCATCCCCGGGATGAAGCCTACTTGATCATGGTGGATAAGCTTTTTGATGTGCTGTTGCAGTCGGTTTACCTGTATTTTATTGAAGGTTTTTGCATCTATGTTCATCATGGATGTTGGCCTGAGGTGTTATTTTCTTGCTGAGTCTCTGCTGGGTTTTCGTATCAGGATGATGTTGGTCTCATAAAATGATTTGGGAAGGATTCTGTCTTCTTGGATTGTTTGGAATAGTTTCAGAAGGAATGGTACCAGCTCGTCTTTGTACGTCTGGTAGAATTCAGCTGTGAACCCATCTGGACCTGGGCCTTTTTTGGTTGGTAGGCTTTTAATTGCTGCCTCAACTTCAGCCCTTGTTATTGGTCTATTCAGGGTTTTGACTTATTTCTGGTTTAGGCTTGGGAGGATGCAAGTGTCCAGGAATTTATCCATTTCTTCCAGGTTTACTAGTTTATGTGCATAGAGTTGTTTGTAATAATCTCTGATGATGGTTTGTGTTTCTATGGAATCTGTGGTGATATTCCCTTTATTGTTTTTTTATTGCATCTATTTGATTATTCTCTCTTTTCTTTTTTATTAATCTGGCTAGTGGTCTGTCTATTTTGTTGATCTTTTCAAAAAACCAGTTCCTGGATTTATTGATTTTTTGAAGGGTTTTTTGTGTCTCTATCTCCTTTAGTTCTGCTCTGATCTTAGTTATTTCTTGTCTTCTGCTAGGTTTTGATTTTTTTGATCTTGCTCCTCTAGCTCTTTCAATTTTGATGATAGGGTGTTGATTTTAGATCTCTCCTTCTCACGTGGGCATTTATTGCTATATATTTTCCTCTAGACACTGCTTTAAATGTGTCCCAGAGATTCTGGTATGTTGTGTCTTTGTTCTCATTGATTTTGAAGAACATCTTTATTTCTGTCTTCATTTCATTGTTTATCCAGTCAACATCCAAGAGACAGTTGCTCAGTTTCCATGAAGTTGTGCAGTTCTGAGTTAGCTTGGTCAATTCAGCTGTTGAAACTTGTGTATGCTTCTCGAAGTTCTTGTGTTGTGTTTTTCAGCTCTGTCAATTCACTTATATTCCTCTCCAAGTTGTTTATTCTCGTTAGCATTTTGTCAAATCTTTTCCCAAGGTTCTTTGTTTCTTTGCATTGGGTTAGAACATGTTCTTTTAGCTCAGAGAAGTTTCTTATTACCCACCTTCTGAAACCTGATTCTGTCAATTCATCACACTCATTCTCCATCCAGCCTTGTTCCCTTGCTGGTGAGGAGTTGTGATCCCTTGTAGGAGGAGAGGTGTTCTGATTTTGGATGTTTTCATTGTTTTTGTGCTGGTTTCTTCCCGTCTTTCTGGATGTATCCACCTGTCATCTTTGTAGTTGTTGACTTTCAGATTGGGTCTTTGAGTGGATGTGCTTTTTGTTGATGATGAAGTTATTTCTTTCTGTTTCTTAGTTTTCCTTCTAACAGTCTGTCCCCTCTGCTGTAGGACTGCTGAGGTCCACTCCAGGCCCTGCTTGCCTGGGGATCACCTGCAACAGCTGCAGAACAGTAAGGGTTGCTGCCAGTTTCTACTTCTGCTGTCTTTGTCCCAGAAGGACAGATGTCAGTCTGAGCTCTCCTTTATGAGGTGACTCTTTGGATATACGGGGTCAGGGAGCTGCTTGAGGAGACAGTCTGTCCTTTATGGGAGCTCAAGTGCTGAGCTGTGAGCTCCGTTGTTCATTCAGAGCTACTGAGCAGGTATGTTTAAGCCTGCTGCAGCAGAACTCATAAACCCCCCTGCCTTTTTTTTTCCCAGGTGCTCTGACCCAGGGAGTTAGGGCTTTATTTATGAGTTTCTGTTGTGCTGCTGCCTTTTTTCAGGGCTACCCTGCCCAGCGAGGAGGCAGTCTAGTAACTGTCTGCCTGCAGGGGCTTTGCTGAGCTGCTGTGGTCTCCACCCAGCTGCCGTGTGAACTTCCCTGCAGTCCTGTTTATATGGGTGTAGTTAGAACTGCCTCAGCAATGATGGACTCTCTCTGTAATGGCGGGCTGCCTCAGCAATGGCAAACTACCTCTGTAGTGGTGGACTACCTTGGTAATGGCGGACGCCCCTCCCCAACAGAACTGGACTGTCCCAGGTTCAGCTGTGCTTGCTGTGAAACTCTCAATCCAGAGGATTTCCGATTGCTGTTTTTTTGTGGGGTTGGGACCAGCCGAGCCTGATCACCTGGCTCCCTGCCTAAGAGCCTTTTTTTTTTTTTTTTTTTTTTTTTTTTTGTTGAATGATCGACTCTCTCCCAGGTGTTCCAGTCACCTGTTGAAAAGGCGCAGGGATCTGTGTGGTTTCCCCTGCGGCGACCCATTGCGCTGGCTGAAACAGCCGTGCTGAGATTCATGTCGCTTTTTTGCCCAGGAATCTCCTGGCCTGGATCCCTGTTTCAGTTCCCTTTTTAATCAGATGAATGGGCGACTCTGCCTTCCCAGAGCTCTAAACGCAAGCTAAAACGGCATCCGGACCTGTATATTTTGTGTGATAACCACTGAGCCTACGAAAACAGCTGCACTGGCCAAGCAGCCCTGCCGGCCAAAACAGCTGCACTGGTGACCCGTGGGGCTCCTCTGCCTGGGAATTTCCTGATCTGTGGGCAATAAAAACCCATCTGGAAATGCCGCGTCCACTCACCCTCCGCTTTTGCTTGGAGCTGCAATCCTCAGCTGCTCCTAATCGGCCATCTTGGATTCCTCCTCCAGATAGTATATTTGATTCTACCCTACAGACTTCTCTTTTGCATTTAATTTTTTATCATGTATCACTTTTAGACTTATTGAACATAGGCATTCATGTTACCTATGTCATTTAGGTGATAAGCTTACTCAGAATGGGGTCCCTGTTTCCCTCATCCATCCATCCATCCATCCATCCATTCATCTATTCATCCTATGTATATTGAGCTAATACAAAACCCCAGGACTTGGTATTGTCTACTAAAGACATCTGGTTTCCTAAAACAACTGGGCTTATATAACTTGTGAAGAGAGGAGAAAAATATCAGGGAAAGTGAGTACTATGAAGAAAAAAAGGAAAGAAGGAGATAACGGAGAGTATTACAGGACCATGGGAGGTGGAGAGGTGGGAGCAGTAGGCTGACCACAGACCAAAGGACCTGGCCAGGAGGTTGACAAAGATTTTTGTTCAGCCACACTTTAGTCAGACCCTTGAGCCTTCTCTTAGGTTCATCAGTGTACTTTCTTGTAAAACCCAATTTTACCAAGACCCCTACTAAATCAGTTTAGAAAGAACCTCCCACCTTCAATAATAAGCCACTGTCGGTATCTGCTGGGGCCCTTATCCTCCACCATCCCCCAGGTGATGTCTGATTACCCTGGCCTATTTTTATCATGAATCTCCCTTACCTTAATGTTTCCTCACAGTAACTTTCCATCCCCTGACACCCACCCCGCTCCTTGGCTATAAATTCCGAGGTGTCCATGCTGTATTTGGAGTTGAGCCTAATCTGTCTCTTCTACAGCAAAATCCCATTGTAGTGGTCCCTATACCTATGGTGATGGTGCCAAATAAAGTCATTCTGACCGTGCTTTAACAGGAATCACTGAATATTTTTTTTTCTTTGGTGGTCATATATATGTGGTAGGTCATCTGTTTGTGTGACAAGTTACATTTCTGCTTTTGATTCAAGTGATTATTCTTTGCATCTCTCACTGCCTCTAGTTCAGTAACCTGTACATTAGGGATACTTCATTAACAGTCACTTCAAGAATAAATGAGTTACGTAAATGCATAGTGGAAATATTAATAAGAATGGAAATTAATCAGATAAATTGAAAAAATTTTAGTTAATACACAAGATGGAGTTTCTGGGGACACTGAAAGAACCTTCTTTGAGGCCTGGGGGTCTCTGATACGAGTCTGATGAATCATTGGTATAGTTTAGCCTTCTCTTCTCCCTGGGAACAATACTGTGAAGAAGAGCTGTTTAAACCTGAAAATCTGATTGCCTCATTCTCTTGTTCTTCTTGATACTGGTTTAATATCTAACTCATCCAAGATACCAGGGGTACTGGTTCTAAGTGACTGCATTTTCAATTTTAGGAATTCCATGTAAGTTGTTCTGGAATCTGTTTTGTTTTTTCCTTCCCTGGGTGGCAAAGTGGATCAGCAGAAGCATACAATATGCTTTACTCAATGACCTAAAAAATTACTGTTTGAATGTATGTTTCACTTTACAAGAGGCTTAGAGAAACAATTATGAGTTGGGCAGAGAGGGGGAACATTAATCTACTGTATTTTTTAAAGTACCTAATGGCTTTCAATTTATTCATGAGATGGGACATAAACTCATATATTTGGAAACTTCCAAGTATATGTAAAGTGCATGTTTATTTATTCCTTATATCCTGTGCTGTTCAGGCCATAGAGTGATTCTGAAACATAGCTGGAGGAAAGTTTACCAGTTGGCTGTGAGCTTGACAAGGTGCATGAACTGTTACAGCCTCTGCCCAACCACAGCTTCAGAAGGCATCCTCCCCGTTCATTCCTAAGTGCATTCAATGGGCATGGACGCCTGCTTTGTGAACACCCAAGAGAGGAGATAAGCCTTGTATTATGGGTTTAGGGTTGTTTGTGGGCAATATGAGAGGTATACAGTAAGTATTTTAAAATGCTGCCAAGAGTTCTTTCTGGGCATATCAACGGTTAACCATCATGGGAGAGAAATGTGACAGGTGCCCTTCAAGTTACCTTGCTGAGTGGATTTGTGGACTCATGCTGCTGTTTGATGTGGCTTCCAGCAGACCGTTCATTAAATCCATGTCTTGGACTGACCCACAGCTCTCAGCCCCTGCTCCAGTGCCCTTCTCTGCATAGGCAAACAGCCAGGACCACAGAAGGTTGTGCTGATGAGCCCAGAGCCTTTTGGGGGCAAGAACTGCCCTGCCCCTATCTCCACAGGCCCTGGCAGATGGGGCAGTACTCTGCCAGGGAGAGCCATTAGTGTGACCAGATGTGCCCACAGAGAGCCTGGACCACAAAGAACCACACAGAAATAGCAACTAGCAACAAGGGCTGATTATGTCTCCAAAATTTCAGTGTTTTCAAATGGGAAAAACTTAGAAAGTGGTTGAACCACGGTAGCCTCTGCTATGGTCTTTTGCCCATTTCTCATTATTGGATTTGCTCAGCCTGCCTGAGAGCTGCACAGCAAGATGGAATTTTATGGTTGCATTTCCTCAACCTTTGCTGTGCAAAGTTACATGAGGGGCATTTGGTTCATGCAGAACCAAAATTTAAGTAATGGTTGATTAGTGAAAAAATGAGCCCTGACTGTTAAGGAATTCCTCCCATGTAAATGAATCCTTATGTTTGTAACATGAGGGAATTTCTTGTTTTGCGATGCTAGAGGCATTTTGCAAGATTTTACTAATCCGCATAACACACCTTCAGGGTTTATAGGAAGCAAATATTTTACTGCAGCAACAACTTGGTGTTATGTATTTTGGGGAAATGGCTTTTATAAAGACACCATTATCATTTTTCTAAGATAACAGTGTTACATAACTTCTCTTTGCCCACCTCACTCAACATTCCTGTCCACCACTCACAGGGGAATTAATTGCTGTTGGGATGATTATTTCAGCCATTTATAATACTTAGAGCACCAGGCCCTATGTAGCTTAGAATAGGATTTTGCCCTTTTGTGGCTTACCTATGCAAAGGCAGACTAGTTTAAGAGAGGCACTAAAAAAACTGATAGGGGAAGCCAATCCATTAGCATTTGCTTGCTCCATACCCCAGGTTTAGATTTTGAACATATTAGTGTCTGACATCACTGGGCTGCTTTGCATATCTCACTTTGCTTGGGTTAATGGTTCCAGTTCTAAGAGAATGGCATTCCTAATAAACATACATCCAGAATCTTTTAAGGCTTGGGCAGAAAACTTTAGGTGGTGGTGGCAGGCAACTGAGTTGTTATAGCAGTGCCGCTTGATTATACTCACATGATCTTTCCTTCCTTTTAGATTTCTCTGATTCGTTTGCTACTGCAAGCACCTCATCTAGTTCTCAGTGTTTGATTCTCCCTTTTTGAAACTCTTTTTTTCAAAAACAACCACACAGCTTTCCTTATTTTCTTCCTTAGGGATAGAGTAGGCTGAAGTTTTCTAAAGGAACTTTAATCCAAAAGTATGGACCAACTACTATGTGCAGGTGCCGGAGATTTAATAATGAACAAAACATGGTTCCTACTTTGAGGCTAACATTAGACTTTTTATGGATTTCCCACTTTATTTGAGAAATCTATTACACTGAAACATTCAATCTTATTTTCTTCATGAATTATATCCTGTAAAGACACTCAGTACAAATATTACAATATTTAACAAATATAAGCACAAATAACAGCTTTAAACTTTATTGGCATATTTTGCCAAATTCTCAACCTTTTGTCTGCTTTCCCTCTTTTATGGCTTAAGGTCTTCTTTCCCTCCTTCAAGGTTGTCTCTGGACCATGACTTTCTTACAGACAAGTAACTTGCTGTAAACTGGGTTAAATAAGCTCTCTACCCCTTGGCTCTGGAGACTCTGACACATGATGGAACTCTTCTCTAGACATGGTTGGCTTCCTTGATGACAACTTAGTAGTTACATAAACTGCCCAGGAATCTCAAAGAAAGGATATGATGTACCCCTGAAGAATGCCATCTTCTCCTATGTTTCTCTCTTTGGTATTCCACGGTCCTCCACCTCCCTCTAAATTCCATCTCTAAAGCAGCTCTCTTACGTGTGGAGGGAGATGGGTAGGGTATTTATAATTAACTTGTCCACATGGATGTGTGTTTCCAGGAATTAGACTCTCTTTCCTCCCTTTTTGTGCATTGTCCTAAGGCTTTCTAAAAGGGGAAAACCTCCACAGAGTACAACTAGCATACCAGTGATCAAATTTCTCAATATGTTTTCAGTTCTGAGAGTCACAGCAAACAGCCAAACTTTTTACCTGCTCCTGTTTTGGATTGGCCACTAAGTGACTCAGAAAGTCAGATAACTCCCAAGGGCTTCTGTTTCATAACTTGTTAATTGAAGGAGGTTATAGTTAGAGACTCCTAACGCTAATGTCTCATTCAGCTGTAAAATTCAATGGTCCTCAAAGGCTTTCTCATCTTAGTCTGAGTCTGTTTCTGCTTTTCTGGAATTCTTATTTTCTTACCTTTACTGCTTTATAGTTTAGAACAGCAGCATCACCCTAGCTTGGGAAACCGTTAGAAAATACGTTCTTGGGCCTCCTCACACTCACTAAATCGGAAATTCTGCAACTAGAAATATGTGCTAATTCTGATGCACAGTTTGAGGATAACTGTTTTAGGGCTCTGATTATTTATATGGTATTTTGGGCAAGAGTGAGGCCCAATGTGCTTTGTATCCTTTGGTTCAGAAAATATAATGAGTGCTAAAATCTTCATTAATTTATGAAGTGTATGAGCATGATATTGAATAGACTACTACACGTAAATTTATCTGAGTTTCAACAGTGACTTCTACCAAGAGCTACATATCATGTGGTGAGAGAAAATAGTTTCTGTTTGGCTCACAGAGTGCCTTTTCTCTCATTCTTTCTCCCTTAATTGACCTCTTTCTTCTGCAAAACCATTCTCTCATCTTGCATTTTGCTCTGTATGACTTATTTTAAGGGCCAGTGTCATATTTTATCAAACAAGGAGACCATGAGATTGAAAATTTGTTTTAATATATCATGATGCAAAGCTCCCTTACTGTGGCCCAGTGGAGGAGCAGTGTTTATTTTAGTATATGAGGCCATGATTTAAAGCCTGTTTACATGGCTAATTATTAAAGTGTGATAAACACACTTTTTGAAAGACACGAGGAAAAATGCATTTTTAAGCCTACCTTCTGTTTGTATTGGGCTACATTTCCAACAGATGGCAGGAGCATCTGGGAAGCAAGCCAGTTAGACTCGCTGATGGGCTCTGTACTTACTTAGCAATTGCTCCTGGTCATTTCCTTGAGTCAAGAGTGCGGATGAGAGAGGCATTAGCGTTGAGCTTAAACATAAAACCTGAATGGCATACCAGAGGTAAACCGGAAATAAAAGGATCATAATTTGATAGAACTGGGAAGAATGTTGACTTCCTTGTATTTTAGAAATGATATATATTGGAAAGAATTAATGTATGTTTTTAATTATCAAAGGTTATCTCTTTAGTTTAAAGCACCATAGCCAGCAGTAATTAAGCATGCCATTCACTGCTGGCAACTACTTCGTTTACGTGCTGTTTTTTATTCCCATTTAGCTATTTTCTGATGAAAACTACTCTAGAATCAATAAGGACATATATGTGACAGGGAAAACGTTAACTTCTTACAATTAGTATCTCATAAAACTATGAATGGCAATATCTGAGAATGCAGTTAGCTTTATAGAGCATGCAAAATTTATTCATGAATAGACCTGCAAGGAAACTTGGGTAAATACTGCAAAACAGTCACAAGACGCCGAATAATTTTGCAATTCTGATAACATTTGTTGGAGACCATGTGTGACATAATGAAGGAATGTTAGCATTTTGTGAAATGAGATGAAGGTAGCAGGATAAAAGGAGGAAAATACATTTTCTTTAAAAAGTAAAACATATTTGACTTAAGAAAAGGACAGTGATGAAATGACAATTCCAAAGTATAATAGAAAGTGTATAATTCTCAGCCTCAAATAAACCTGTAAGAATTTCCACAATACGCAGTTGAAATTGTAAGTAAAATCAAGTTACAGAATTGTTGGGAATATCAAGACCATTTCACTTAAAAGCAAGGTTCAGTAAAAAGAAAAAGCTTTCAGGGGCTATTCTCCTCCCTGTTCTTCCACTGCTAGTCAGCATTCATCTGCACCTGTTATGGGGCCCAGCCATTGTCCCCTCCAGTTCTGCTGTGGGCTGAGGAATGATTTCACTAGGCTTTGAACAACTAAAAAACATTTTATCTTTTCATTTTGTGTCTCCACTTCCCAGTGTATAAGGTCTTAATAAGTGTTGAATGCTCCATGACCAAAGGAATCCATAGGGAGCCTCTGGCTCGACAAACTGCTGGCTTGATATCAAGTCCCACCCTTTCTTTATGGTCTACTTCTGTCCTCTGCTTATCTCAGAACTCTTGTTCAGATTCTGACCCCCCATTAGCTTGGCTTTCTAAAACTTGGCTTTCTGATGCTTCTTAGTCCAAGAGGGAGAAGGGGGAAGGAAGAATCTCTTGTGAGGAGATTCTATTAACAAGAAGGAAAATTGCATGATGGTGGGTTAATCACTTTATTTCCCTTCTTCTTCCTCCTGTAAAGACTCCTCAGGCAGAGTGAGAATGCACACTCCCCTTATATGAATCGTTTGCAGTCGTCTTGCAGAAACGATCAACTAGGTTTTGCCATTCTGTAAAGGCCATCCGGTGAGTTGTGATGAATGTGAAAACAGGATAGGGGAGAGTAAATCCTTGGTGTTATTTGTGAAGAATATGGCAACTGGCCCCCCCTTTTTTTATCTTTGAAACCAGTCTTTCCACTACTAGCAGGCCTGTAATTTTGTAGTTGGCATTTTCTTCCCCACTGAACAGAAAAAAACATGCAAATGCAGTCATGCATTGATTAACAATGTTTTGGTCAAAAACAGACTGCATATGGGATAGTGGTCCCATAAGATTATAATGGAGCTGAAAAATTCTTATTGCCTAGTGTTGTAGCCATCATTACATTGAAGCACAATGCATTACTCAAGTGTTTGTGATGATGCTGGTGTAAATAAATTTATCGCACTGTTCTATAAAAGTATAGTACGTGCAATTAGATATAGTACATAATATTTGATAATGATAATAAATGGCTATGTTGCTGATTTATGTATTTACTATGCTATACTTTATTGCTATCTTAGAATGTCTCCTTCTATTTGTATATTTTTAAAAGTTAACAGCCTCAGGCAGGTCCTTCAGGAGGCATTCCAGAAGAAGGCATTGTTATCACAGGTGGTGACAGCCTCATGCCATATTATTGCCCCTGAAAACCTTCCAGTGGGACAAATTGTGGAGGAAGAATGATATTCATGACCTTGATCCTGTGTAGGCCTAGCTAGGCCAATTTGTATGTTTGTGTATTAATTTTTAAAAATATATATATATTATTACATTTTAGGTTTTGGGGTACATGAGAAGAACATGCAAGATTCTTGCTTAAGCACATACATGGCAATGTGGTTTGCTGCCTTCCTCCCCATCACCTATATCTAGCATTTCTCCCTATGTTATCCCTCCCCAACTCCCCACCCTCCGCTGTCCCTCCCCTAATCCCCCCCAACAGACCCCAGTGTGTGATGCTCCCCTCCCTGTGTCCATGTGTTCTCATTGTTCAACACCCACCTAAGAGCGAGAACATGCGGTGTTTGGTTTTCTGTTCTTGTGTCAGTTTGCTGAGAATGATGGTTTCCAGGTTCATCCATGTCCCTGCAAAGGACACGAACTCATTGTTTTTGATGGCTGCATAGTATTCCATGGTGTATATGTGCCGCATTTTTTCCTGTCCTTTCTATCATTGATGGGCATTTGGGTTGGTTCCAAGTCTTTGCTGTTGTAAACAGTGCTGCAATGAACATTCGTGTGCATGTGTCCTTATAATAGAATGATTTATAATTCTTTGGATATATATCCAGTAGTTTTTAACAAAAAATGTTTAAAAAGTAAATATAAAACAAAACAGAAAAATATTTATAGACTATGGATATAAAGGAAGAAAATATTTATAGCTGAACAATGTATATTTTAAGCTAAGTGTTATTACAAAACAGTCAACTGTTAAAAAAGTTAAAAAGCTTAGAAAGTAGTTACAATAAGCTAAGGCAACTTTATTATTGAAGAAAAAATTTTTAAAAATAAATTTAGTGACGCCTAAGTGTACAGTGTTGATAATAGAGTACAGTTATACTGGTACTATGATACTATAATAGTGTACAGTAATGTCCTAGGCCATCACGTTCATCCACTACTTACTCACTAATTTATCCAGAGCAACATCTAGTCCTGCAAGCCACATTCATGGTAAGTGCCCTGTAGAGGCATACCATTTTTTATTTTTATACCATATTTTTACTGTACCTTTTCAATATTTAAATGCACAATACTTACCTTTGTGTTACAATTGCCTGTAGTATTCAGTACAGTAATATGCAGTTCAAATTTGTAGCTGAGGAGCAATAGGCTCTACCATATATCCTAGGTGTGTAGTAGGCCATACCATCTAGGTTTATGTGAGTACTCTATGAGGTTCACAGGATGAAGAAATCACCTAAGCACATGTTTCTCAGAAGGTATTGGCATCATTAAGCATGACTGCATTTCTGAGAGATGTAATAAGTTGCACTTTGTGCAATACGTTAGTATTAGATAATAATAATTAGTCTAATAATAAATTTATGCCACTACAGATGAATTTACCAGATCCTTAATCAAAAAAGTATAAGAAAAGAAGGCCTTTTGGGTGATGGGAGACAAATTCCTACAGAGAAAAAAGGCAAGGCTGCTTAATAATCGTTGCTATTTATCCATGAGAATGCTTGCACTGCTTAATAATGTCCCTTGCCAGCTCCATCAGGTATCCCTCATGGTAAAAAGTGACTAGATATGGACGTTGAGTGTGTAAGGCTTTTTGAATACTCTGGTCTTATCTCCAGTGTCTGGAAAGTTGTTTACTAAATGGTTGAGATAAGAACCCTATTATTTAATTCTAGATATTTGAATCTGGTACATGCCTTACATTTCATAGGCGTTCTGGAAAATTCCCACACTATTAAAAAAGGTGAAAACTATTCTAAATCAGTTTATTTTAACAAATGACTTTATTTTCAGATTTGATGAGCCTTCTCTGAAATTAGAGAAGTAAATACCCTCCATATTTGATACCTTTGAGGAATGAAGTTCATGCTTACTCTTCAGTTTTTTTTCTCAGTGATTTAGTTGTTCATGGCTTGCAATATTTTATTTCTGAGTATAATCCTAGAGTTATTTCCCATATACCTAGTCTCACCTACAAGGAATTACATGTACCATTCATGGCTGCTTGCCTTAGTTGGGGTCTTTGTACTTTTCCTATGCTATTGCTGAGTTCTAGGTTCACGGCAGTTACCTGCACGGGAGAGGTGATTCATACTTTACTGAAATGCTTGAAACTGAAGGCACTGGTAGGGCATGTAGATCAGACTGTGAAATGCTTTTCTGCACTGAGAACCCTGACTGTTTCCATTGCTGTTCTGGTCTCCTATGCCTGGTTAAGTTAGAAATTTCAATATTGTTTCCTGTTGCCTTTTTTCATTTTCATTTATATTACTCTTACTAGCCAATCCATTTGGAAACTAGAATATATTTTTGAGGCTTGTTTTTAGAATGTGCCAGAATCCTTACACAGGATATATTCCAACACATTGAAATTATGAGAACAAATGTTCCGGATAGGAAATCCATTTTCAAGCCCAAGACCACAACATAGGGAAATCAAAACGCATTAAACTCAACAAAATAGCAGTGAAGCAAAGGAACTTGGAAGTCCCTTCGTTGGTCTGTAGTAATAGGATTTAACTGTTAATAATATTCTTGAGAGGGAATTGTTGTACCTCTTCTGTGGGGCAGTTGCTTTTAGAAAGCTCATTATTTTGTTTATTAAAACCATAGAATTTTGAATGTGGAAAGTAGTTTTTTATTATTTAGTCCAACCTTCCTTTTAGGAGAGTATTTTGGTTTTGGTTTCTCCTGGAAGCAGAGCCCAAGGAAAAGGCTTTTGTAAATCTCCTTCACTAGAGGGCACAATCCTAGGGAGAGGAGTAAATGACAAGGAGGAGAAGGGAAGAAGATAGGACGACGTGTTGTCAAGCAGGCTGCTGCCAATTATAACAGTTTGCTACCATCTACAGCACTCTCAAGAATCCATATAGGCTGTGGCTCCTGACAGTGAATTCCAGTGAGAAATGGCCAAGAACACATTTATTTTCCACATTTATTTAATTTATTCTTTCTCTCTTTATTGCCTAATTTTTTCCTACCTGCATACATGTCGGTCCACTTTTATTTCAATGTTGTCTTATATATATTCAAAGCTATCTTCATCATGGCCTCACCCTTGTTTGGAATTGCATTATCTCTTACCTGGATAATTATAATCGTCTACTAACTTCTCCTATCTACTTTCATCCTAACTGAATCCATCTCAAACACCATGCCCAGATTAATCTAATACTTATCCTCTAGTTATAAGTATCTGTGCTTCCTCATTTTCTCTTCTGATACAAATAAGTTCAAATTCCCTAGCCTGAGTGTATCATTTAATTTGCTTTAAGATGCAAATAATTAAAAAACCCACAATTCTAAATGAGTTAAGCAGCACTGAATCTTATTAAGTCACAAATATTAAGAAATTTCATAGATAGTCCCCTACCTTTGCTTCTTAGCAGTTCTTTTGGATCTATGTTCTCTTTTCTTCTTGGCTTCATCCTTAGGTTGATGACAAAACAGCTGTAAAAATTTCAAGTATCATGCAGATCCAACACTGGAAGGAGTGGGAAAATTTCTTTCTAATGCTTAATAGCAAGATGACATTTGCCAGAAGGCCCACAGCAGATAACTCACTCCTCTAATTGGCCATGTGCTTCTCCTAAACTAATACCTAGTAATGGAAGGATAGTGCTGCCATGACTTACATGGGATGCTGAGAATTTAGCCTTGGGTCTGAGGGGAGGATTAAATATCACTGGGTTATGCAGGACAGGGCAGGCAACCAACTCTTTCTATTCCATGCACTCAAGGTCTGCCAGTTCTAATAAACTTTCAGTTTGATTTCCTATTGTTTATTTTACCTGCATTGTATAATAGCCATGTCCAACTACTTGCTATAGTCCAGTCTTTCCTGCCTCTTTACCCTGTAAAATAGGCATGGGCAAGGACTTCATGACTAAAACACCAAAAGCATTGGCAACAAAAGCCAAAACTGATAAATTGAATCTAATTAAACTAAAGAGATTCTGCACAGCAAAAGAAACTATCATTAGAGTGAACCAGCAACCAATAGAATGGGAAAAAAATTTTTGCGATCTACCCATCTGACAAAGGGCTAATATCCAGAATCTACAAGAACTTAAACAAATTTACATGAAAAAAACAACCCTTTCAAAAAGAGGATGAAGGCTATGAACAGACACTTCTCAAAAGAAGACATTTATGCAGCTAACAAATACATGAAGAAAAGCACATCATCAATGGTTATTAGAGAAATGCAAATCAAAACCACATTGAGATAGCCAGTTAGAATGGCAATCACTAAAAAATCAGGAGACAACAGATGCTGGAGAGGATGTGGAGAAATAGGATCACTTTTACACTGTTGGTGAGAGTATAAATTAGTTTGACTATTGTGGAAGGTAGTGTGGCGATTCCCCAAGGATCTAGAAATAGAAATACCATTTGACCCAGCAATCCCATTACTGGGTATATACCTAAGGGATTATAAATCATTCTAGTATAAAGACACATGCACATGTATATTTATTGGGACATTGTTCACAATAGCAAGACTTGGAAACAACACAAATGCCCATCAATGATAGACTGGATAAAGAAAATGTGGCACGTATACACCATGGAATACTATGCAGCTATAAAAAAGGATGAGTTCATGTTCTTTGCAGGGACATGGATAAAGCTGGAAACCATCATTCTTAGCCAACTGACACAGAACAGAAAACCAAGCACCGCATGTTCTCATTCATAAGTGGGTGTTGAACAATGAGAACCCATGGACACAGGGAGGGGAACATCACACAACTGGGGCCTGTTGGGGGGTGGAGGAAATGGGAGGAATATTAAGGGGTGGGGGATAGGGGAGGGACAGCATTAGGAGAAATATTGACTGTAGATAAAAGGGTGATAGATGCAGCAAACTGTCGTGGCATGTGTATACTTATGTAACAAGCCTGCACGTTCTCCACATGTACCTCAGAACTTAAAGTACAATTAAAAAAAAAATCTTTTTCTCATTGTCCTCGCTTAAAACATACCCATCCTTCTGGACTATTTTCAATGCAACTTTCTTAATAAATCCATCTCTCATCATTGAATGAAAAATGATTTTCCTTTTATCTAACAACACTTTTTTGGACTTACTTTATCTATCATGTCAGATTGTACTTCTTCTTAAAGGCCGACCCTGAAATGTATTTTTACATTTATCCTGCCCAAACCAGTAAGCACCTGGCCTTATGCTTAATGGTTAGCATTTATTTTATGAAAAAATAAGTTAAATGTCAAAACATATCAGTTGAACCTGAGGGTTTTCAATTTGAGAAGTTTCTTGGTAGTGAATAAATTCTATTTTTTCCAGCTTCCTTGTATAAGCCCATCATACATGTGGCCTAACTTCTTGAGCAGAATGCTGCAGAAGGACCAGATTTTCTGCAACGGAAACAAAGGGGTCACATTGACTCAGTCAATATAATCAGGAAAAAGAAAATTTCCACCAATCTATGGTGATCTCTTGGAAATGCTCTGACTTATCAAATCTTGTCTGGATGTTGATCTTATATATTTAAACCATTTTTTTCTGTATAGAATAAAACTAACCATCACTTACAGGACAAAAACGTCTTAACTTTTCAGTGGGTGAATCTTTAAAGTGTGAATTTGAGATATAAAATGGTTAGAAAGAGGTTATTCTCATGTGAGAAAGTTCTGGAGTAGACATATCTTGGCTAGTGGAGTGTTAAAAATTGGCATGAATTCACAGCAAGGAAAGTCATTCATTTAAACTGCAGAGACCAGGGGCTCATTCCTAGATCTAATAACAAAAGATCTGACAACCCCTATGAAGAGAGAATTTAGCAATTCCGCTGTACCCCTAACTCCTTCACAGCCATTATGAGCAAGGAACATCTGTTTCTAGCTATAAATCTGTCATGTCACTGAAAAAATTCCAAAGAAGAAGACATTACTGGTTTATAACTCAAAAATTCACAAGTACTTATAGATAAAACATATTTTACAAAATATTTACAATGTCACTCCAGTTAATCGTAACTTCCCCTCACCCTCTATATCTCTGTTCATCATTCCCTATAGGCTTAATCTGTTTTATTTTGCTTCATAATATGGATCATTTCTTGATATGTTATTCGTCTGTTTATTGTCTGCTTCCATTCACTGTAAGACAACTCCTTGAAAACAGGGATTTTGTCGAAAATGTTTATTTAGTGAAAAATCATGCAAATGCCCACTACACTCTAATATATTAACAAAATGTAATTACATGCAGCCAGACTAGGCTGCTAAATGTTACTAATGGCTTAAAAAGGTGCTTCATCAGCGCCTGTCCCCTGCACACACACACTTATTTTATCTATCCCTCTTCACTCTTTATACATTTTATTGACTTTGGGAAAAAATTATAAAAATATGTATTAATTATTAAAAATCAACCAATACAAAAAGAACAGAACAGATTAAAGAATATATGTTGGTTATTATAGAAATGAAATGAAAAAGAAAAAATAATTAAAAAAATAACAGATGCAGATAAGGTTGTGGAGAAAAAGGAACACTTACATACTGTTGGTGGGAGTGTAAATTAGTTCAACAATTGTGGAAGATAGTGTGATGATCTAGAACCAGAAATGCCATTTGACCCAGCAATCCCATTACTAGGTATATACTGAAAGGATTATGAATCATTCTATTACAATGATACATGCACGTGTATATTCATTGCAGCACTAGTCACAAGAGCAAGGACATGGAATCAACCCAAATCCCTATTAATGATAGACTAGATAAAGAAAATATGGTACATATACACCATGGAATACTATGCAGCCATAAAAAGGAATGAGATCATGTCCTTTGCAGGGATATGGATGAAGCTGGAAGCCATTATCCTCAGCAAATGAATGCAAGAACAGAAAACCAAACACCACATGTTCTCACTTGTAAGTGGGAGATGAACAATGAGGTCACATGGACACAAGGAAGGGAGCAACACACATTGGGGCCTGTTGAGGGGTTGGTGGGGAGGGAGAGTATTAGGAAAAATAGCTAATGTATGGTGGGCTTAATACCTAGGTAACAGGTTGGTAGGTGCACCAAACCACTATGGCACATGTCTACCTCTGTAACAAACCTGCACATCCTACACATATACCCCAGAGCTAAAAATAAAAATAATAAAATATATAAATATAGGTAAATATAGGTACATGGTGATAGTAGAAGGGTTAAAAGAAAAAAGATACAAAGGTTTTTTTTCAGCAGCATTCTTTCAACAAATGTTTCTCGAGCAATTATTACGTGCTCGTCAACTGAGTTACTTGGGAAGAAATTTCAAATCAGTGTTGGAATGAGTTGAAATAGCAAATCTTGAACAGGAATATTTCATGCCTTATAAAATTTACATTCTAGCAACATAAACAATAAGCATAATAAAGAATAATAACATGTTAAAAAGAAACAAGTGCTATGAAAAAATGGAAAACTAGAGTGGGGTTAGGGGTGTGGGTGGATATGTGAGCAGTATAAAATAAGGTGGCCGAGCTGGGCTGCCTTGAGAAATAAGAACTAGATACAAATTATAGGGGATGAAGGATCTGGCCAAAGGATGTTTGAGGGAATAAAGACCCTGGAAAAGGGACAGTTAAAATAAAGCTTGCATCTAGAATATGCCTTAGGCTAGGAGCATACTTGATGTGTTCAAGGGACAATGAAGGCGCCAATGTGGGTGGAGCAGTGAGCCAAGGCAGGAGTCAAAAGGGACCGGTTTATGCTGGGCTTTACAGAACATGGTAAGAACTTTGGCTTTACTTTGAGTTAAATGGAGAGCCATTGCAGTCAACTGAGTTAAATGGGAAGTCATTTAGACTCAGTGTTAGGATGAGTGGAAATAATAACTCTTGAACAGGAAAATTTTCTGAGATTAAGCTATGTTTTATATGTATAAGTTCAGTGCAATTTGCTGATGTCTGTCTTTAAGAAAATAAATGATGTCAGATGCCTGAATTACATCAAGTCAGAACTTAATTCCTGTAGTGCCTGATTTAAGGTTATGTAATCTCTTTTCAGAAGACATCATTCATGTAAAGCAGATCTATAGGACTTCTAATAATTTTACATAATTATATAACTGTTGTCATATATACATTTTTTTTGAGACAGAGTCTCACTCTGTCACCCAGGCAGGAGTGCAGTGGTGCAATCACAGCTTACTGCAGCCTCAACCTCCTAGGCTCAAGCAATCCTCCCAACTCAACCTCTTTGGTGGCTGGGACTGCAGATACATGTCACGATGCCCAGCTAACTTTTAAAAGTTTCATTGAGACAATCTAACTGTATTGCCCAGGCCGATCTTGAGCTCCTGGGCTCAAGGGATCCTTCCATCTTTGCCTCCCAAAGTGTTGAGATTACAGGTGTGTGCCCCTATGCCCAGCGGTTAGGAAATTTTGATGATTTCATCTAGAATATCACTAATAAAGTAATAGTGGCCAACCTTCATAAAGAATAAAAATTTTTGTTATGTATTTCTCTTAGCTATTTCATAATTTTAAACTGTGTCCCACAATAAGGGATATATACTACATAAAAATATAAAATCATTACCAAGATTCAATGTATATAACTGCGAGTTGATTTATGGAACAGTTCATATCTATGTATTCTGCTATTTTTAATTCAATTCGATTTCATTCTATGCATGTTGTGCCCTTCTGCCTCAGTGTTTATTGCCCCTTTCTATAATAATATCTTGCAGGCCACCCTGGACCTGCTTTCTATAATCTCACCATTACATTTAACTAAAGGACATACAGAAATAAATTTGTAATCAAAAGCAAATGACTGACATCAGTTCAAGTGCTAGCTTTCCTGGAGTGCTCCCCAGGAAAAGAGTGGAGATTTGTCTGGAAAAAGATCTGGCAGAGATTCCAGACACAGGAAAACTGTGCTTTGACCAGGAAACTTTTGCAGGAGGGGTAAGAAGTCCTACCCTGTAGGCAGCAGCTGCAGGTGCCACAGGCCAGCTGAGTTGGAGCTTCTGCCTGTAAAAATTCAGCTGCTGCCTCTGCTGCTCAATTCAAGGTCAACTAACCTTATTTCTGTCATGAAATCCAGAGTCTGAGGAGGTTCCAGCAACCAGGGAAAGAACTCTTAGGAAAATACGAGCCAACCCCCTCTACCTGAGCACATACCCTGCAGTTAGACAGCTGCACAGACTCTGGCGCTCTCATGTCTGATTTTTTTAGGCAGTCCCTAGAATTCAAGGAAAATTCCAGAGTTAGAGTATTTATTTTTAATCTTTAACTAAATCTCATATTCACTAGCACATTCTCCCATGACCAATTAAATTTTCCCATGAGTCAACTATTGTCAAGTAAAGTAAACCGCCCAAAAGAATATAGAACATTTTTATTTGTTCAAAGAAAATTGGTAATAAAAGTGTGCAGGGGAGCTGCTTAAACATGGGACTGTGGAGCTATACCAAAAAAGAAAAAAGCCAAAAAGAGTAGTTGATTATTTATAAGCGTGAGCACATAGAATTGCTTCCTGAAAGTGCTACGGGATCAAATTCCAATATTACTGTGTGATTCCAGGCAAGTTATTTACCTCTTTGCATCTGAGTTTGCTCATCTGAAATAAAAACAACAACAACAACAACAAAAATGAAACAGGCATCTTGCTGGATATGGCTTTGCAAATTGCTTTTCTTCTTTCCATTTCCAAAGTTCTGTTACTGAACTTGATTTCACATACTGGTAGCATTTCTGAGGTTTTTTTTTCCCCCGTCTGATCAGTCCAACTGGGTAAAATCCAGACAGAAAAGTCCCTAGATGAAGAAACACACCCTGCTTTCTCTATGACTGAATTGTTCCACAGATCTTTCCATTTATTAGCTCAAGTTGCTTGTCTGTGGAGGCTGTTTGACCACAAGGTAAATTTACCATACTCCTCTGTACAGTAGTATGCATTTGACAATGAAACACTTTTAGAATAACAGAGAAAGTCATAAAGAGGACAAAATAGCTAGTTTTTGTCCCCCTGGTCAGTGTTGGCCTGTAGAATCAACTTTGTGACTTGAATAAATTTAGTTTTTTATGAATTTGTGTTACTTATAAAAATACATGTAAAGGTTGTTATATTTTATTTGAAGGCTGAGAGGATAAGAAAAATAATTAGAAATTTTGATTCCAAAGGCATGAAATTATTCATAGCTTCAAATTTTTCCTCTGGTATATACTTCGTCATTATTAACATTTCCAGTTGTAGAGAGAATAACTAAGAAGCAGAAGGATATTTTTCACATTGACAATTTATTTTGAGAATATTATTTAGCTAGTTTTCCCTTGAGAAGAATCACAACTTGTAAACTTTTAATTTGAGGCTATGTGGTATATAATGTTTTCTTCATCTACACAAATAGCTTTGTAGATATCTTATCTTTTAAATCCATCTAATTTTCAATATGACGGTTATTGCCATTTGTGGTAAACTTACTTTCCTCCAATATTTATTTCCTCATTCTTTCATAGTAACCGAGTTTTGCTGGGCAACATATCAGCCTGAATCAAAACTTTGTTTCCTATAGTTTCTTGCAGCTAGAGGAGGTCATAGGCCTATGTGATAGCCAGTAAGGTATGAGTAGAAGAACTTCGAGTTTTGGTTTTAAAAGGGTTGCATATGCATTTTCCTATCTTCATACATCTTACTTTGGCTAAGAGATGTTGACACTGAAATCACCTCCCTGGATCCAGAGAGGATACTCATCGGTTAAAAATGGCGGAAGT
Organism: Sapajus apella; assembly: GCF_009761245.1. NCBI lineage: Eukaryota > Metazoa > Chordata > Mammalia > Primates > Cebidae > Sapajus > Sapajus apella. The sequence continues at coordinate 23,565,326 of NW_022436941.1, read as the reverse complement.
GTATATATGTAAAAGCATTTAGTTTGATTGTTAAGTAAATAACTTCGTATTAAAAGTATTGTTGTGGAACTTAATGTTTTTCTCTTTACAAGATGTTTTGAAGATAATTAATTCAGTGCATCATGATTTCCTAATTCTTTTTAATTGCCTCATAGTACTTCCTAGAAAATATGTACCAATGTTTATTAAATTTATTTTTCTATAATTTATATGATAAAACACTCCTACAAAATAAGTGTGATTAAACATTTTATTTTGTTAGATGAAAACATTTTATATTATTATTATATATCAATTAAATGATACAAGAATCATTAAAATGATACAAGAATCAACCCAGGAACCTAACCCTTAGATTAAGAATTGGAACATTACTCATATCACTGTAGCCACTGAGTATTTCCCTCTCAATAAATTTCTCCACCCCACAATCATCCCCATATATATTTATTTTAAACAATTCATTTTGGATTCATATGTTTTTTAAATTTAAAGAAGTTGTATTACACTGAATATATTATTTGTGACTTGTTTTTTTTCCATCAACTTTATATTTTTGAGGTTCATCTGTATTGAATCATAGGAAATTTGTTTTTATGGTTTTATTGAGTTCCAATTTATAATAGTATTAGCTACTCTCATATAGCACTGTATCTTGGAGGCTGTACTAAGTGCGCACTCTTTCTCTCTCTGTGTGTGGGTATATATATATATGCACACACGCACATATATAAATTCATTTAATTTTCATACAAATGTGGTAAGATAGTCAATATAAATAATCTCATTTTGCACATGAGAACAGTAAGGCACTGTTTGGTTGAATAATTAGTAAAAGGCAAAAGATTTATATAATCTGAAGATAAGTGGAACTGGAGTTTAAAGCTAGGTGTGGTAACTCTGGAGCCTGTGCTCTTAAATACATTATACTCTGCTATTTTCCTCTCCTTTTCTTTCTTACAGCCACTCTCCTGTTGATGGACATTAGGTTTGTTTAGTTTTTGCTGTGTCAAGTAAAGCTGCTAGGAATATTTTTTTCATGTTACCTGGTACATTTATGTATTTACTTATAGGACTATGGTGTGTATATATTAGTTTTCCATGACTGCTGTAACAAAATACTACAAATTTAATTACTTAAAACAGCACAAACTTATCATCCTACAGTTTTGGAGATCAGAAGTCTGAAATGGATATTACTAGGCTTAAAGCAAAATATCAGCAGAGCAGTAAGTCTTCCAGACACTCTAGGGGAGAGTCTGGTTTCTTGCTAGCTCATGGCCCCTTTCTGTCTTCAGAGGCCACAGGAGTGAGTTGAGTCCTCACATAGAATCATTCCAACCTTGCTTCTGTTGTCAAATCTGTGTTTCTGACTGTGAATCTTTTGCCTCCTTCTTTCACATTTAAAGATCTCCTATGATTACATTCGGCCTGCCAGGATAATCCCTTCATTTTAATGTAAGCTGACATTAAAATGTATGTAACAAAATATAGTAACATTAATTCCACCTGCAGCCTTAACTCCCTCTTAATGTGTAACATGACATAGTCACTGGTTCTTGAGATTAGAACGTGGACATCTTTGGTGAGGACATTATTCCGTCTCCTATAGGATGCATATTGTCAAATTGTCAGATTTTCCATTAGAAAGAAAAACTGCTTTCTAAAATGCTTTTTATCAATTTACACTTCTACAAGCAATGCATAAGGAAGTCTATTGTGCTATGTCTTTGTTATGTTTTATTTTAAAATTTTGTAATCTAGTGGATGTGAAATATTTCATAATAACGTAAGTTTGTCTCTCCTTGTGAAGTTGAACATATTTTCAAATATTTATGGGCAATTTTGTTTCTTCTCTTAAAAGTAATATTTTAAATTGACAAATTGTAATAATATATATTTTTGGGGTACAATATGCTGTTTGATATGTATATACAATGTGAAATAATTAAATCAATAGAATTAACATATCCATTACTTCATTTACTTATTATTTTTATGGTGAGACTTTTGAAATTTACTCCTAGTTATTTTGAAATATACAATACAGCTATGTGGTAGATCTATTGTTAGTTTTCTGATGAATCTCCATACCAATTTCATAGTGGTTGTATCAAATTAGTCCCACCAACAATGTACAAGAATTCTCTTTTCTCTGGATCCTTGTCAACATTTTTTTTCTTTTTCTTTTCTTTTTTTATTTTTTTTTGATTATAACCATTCTAAAAGGTGTGAGATAATAATCTTATTGTGGTTTTAATTAGCATTTTCCTAATGATTAGTGATACTAAGTATTTTTCAAGGTACCTGTTGGCCATTTGTAGTCTTATATTGAGAAATGTCTGTTCAAGTCCTTTGCCTTTTTACAAATTAGCTGTTTTCTTGCTATTGACTAGTTTGATTTCCTTATATATTTTGAATATTAACCTTTTATCAAATGTGTTGTTTGAAAATATTTTCTCCCATTTTGTGGGTTATCTCTTCACTTTGTTAACTTTCATTTACTGTGCAGAAGTTTGTTAGTTTGATGACATTTGTCCATTTTTGTTTCTATTGTCTGTGTTTTTAGGGTCACATTAAAAAAATCACTGCCCAGACCAATATCATGGAGGTTTTCTTCTATTTTTTTATTCTAGTAGTTTTACAGTTTCAGGTCTTATATTTAAGTCTTTCATTTGAGTTGATTTTTGTATAAAGTGTGAGATAAGGATCCAATTTCATTCTGTGGCATCTGAATAACAAGTCTTCTCAAGATCATTTATTGAAAAGACTATTTTTTTCCCTACTGTGTCTTCTTAATACCTTAGTCAAAAATAATTGACTGTAAATGTGTGAGTTTATTTCTAGGCTTTGCATCCTGTTTCATTGGTCAGTTTTTTTAAATTATTATTTTTATTTTTTTTATTTTTTATGCCAGTACTATGCTGTTTTAGTTGAAACCACCTTGTAATATATTTTAAAATCAGAGAATGTGATGTTTATAGCTTTTTTCTTTTTGCTTAATATTGTTTGGGCTATTCAGGTCTTTTATAGTTCCAAGTAAATTTAAAGCCTGTTTTTTTCCTATGTCTGTGAAAAATGACACTGAAACTTTGATAGGGATTGCATTAAATCACAGATCACTTTGGGTAGTACAGACATTATTACAAGATTAATTCTTGGTTGGCAGTTTTATTTTTCCTTCAGCATTTTGAATATATCATCTCACTCTTTCTGGGTCTGCAGGGTTTCTTCTGAGAAATCTGCTGAGGGCTATATAGGAGCTCTCTTGAGTGTGTTATGCTTCTTATCTTTTTTGGCTTTCGATATTCTTGCTTTGTCTTTGGTGTTTCTTAATTTGATTATGATGTGTCTTAATGAATTCTTTGGGTTGAATTTTACTGAAGGCCTCTAAGTTTGTGTACATGGAAGTTGTTGTATTTCCATAGACTTGGGAAATTTTTAGCCATTATTTCCTGAAATATGTTCCTGGGCCTTTTAATAACTCTTCTACTTCCGGAACTCTTATTATGTGAAGGTTAGTTCACTTGGTGGTGTTCCATAATTTTATAGCCCTTTTTCATTCTTTTTCTCTGACAGAGTAATTTCAAAGGTTTTATTTTTGAGATCATTGATTCTTTCTAGTGCTTGATCAAGACTACTGTTGAAGCATTATGTTGAATTTTTTAGTTCAGTTAATTTATTCTTTATCTCTTGAATTTCTGTTTGATTTCAAAGAAAAGTTTGTATTTCTTTGTCAGATTTCTCATTTTGTTCATGCATTATTTGCCACATTAAAAAAAGTCCTATCTGCATTTCCTTGGTGTTTCCTGAACTTTAGGAGGATTATTATGGATTCTTTGTCAGTTATTTCATAGATCTCTATTTCTTCTGGGTCCACTATTGGAGCTTTATTAGTCTCTTTTGATGATATCATATTTCCCTGATTTTAAAATAATTGTTGTTTTGTTGCATTGGTTCCTGCACGTTTGAGCACACAGACACCTCTTCTGGCTTTGCAGGTGTTAATGGGCAGCAGAAGACCAGTTTATTCTCCTTTTTTTTTTGAAATGATGTCTTGTTCTGTCACCTAGGCTGGAGTGCAGCGGCGTGATTTTGGCTCACTGCAACCTCCGCCTCCCATATTCAAGCAATTCTCCTGCCTTAGCCTTCTGAGTAGCTGGGATTACAGGTGTGCATCACTACCTCCAGCTAATTTTTGTATTTTTAGTAGACACGGGGATTCACCATGTTGGTAAGACTGCTCTTGAACACCTGATATCATGATCCTCCTATCTTGGCCTCCCAAAATGCTGGGATTACAGGTGTGAGCCACCATACCTGACCCCTAGTTTACTATTTAGTTTCACTGGGGGTTCTGGTAGGTCAGCTTGTAGTAACCATGAATAGGCAGACTTTGGTTTTGTGTTCTTTCTTTGGTCTGGGCCACTTCCTATCCTCTAAGGGCAAATGGTACTGCTAGCTGTGCTTTGCAGTCTGGTGAGATCAGTGACTGGACTCTGTGGTCAGGTAGAGCTGTGGCTGGGCTTTGCAGTCACCTCTGTTCAAGCAGCGTTGCAGATTGTCTTCCCTGGCCAGGTGGTACCAGGTGGCTCTGTGGAATCTATAGTTTGATAGAACTACATGCTGGGTTGTGAGGCTGGCAAAGTTGCCAGTGTCACTGCTTGGCCACAAGGCATAGGCAGGGCCAAAAGCTATGCTCTGCAGATGTGTGTGAACTTCTCAGCCTAGGGTAGCCCCAAGCAGAGCACTGAAACTTGGTGGAGTCTCCCCTTAGCTCCTGGTTTTGAGTGGGGCCAGATGCTTTCTCAGCTTATAATTACAGAACTTTATTTGCTTCCTGGCCTGAGGATGGCTTAGGAAAGCATCAAGGCTTGGTGAAGTTGCCTCTGACCAGCTGGGTTTGAACAGGACCAGATAAATCCTTCTATGTGTTATTACTGACGTGTATTTGCCTTTTTCCCTGGGGAAGGCTTAAGGAAAGCACTGAGGCTTGATTGGGTCACTGCTTAGCCTCTAGGGCTGTCATTTTTTGTTTATTCTGTTGTGAAATACCTTTTTGTTTCCCCTGCTTTTATTTTTCTATTAATTTATTTTTTTCTTATTTATTTCATAAAGTTACATATTTTTATTACTGCTTTGCCAGTCACATACATTTCAAATACTTTTATCCTGTCTTGATTTGTCTTTTATTTATTTATGGTGAATTTTGATACACATAAGTTTGAAACTTTAATGAAATCATATTGAAAACACTTTTTCTTTATGGATTTTAATTTTTATGTCTTATGTGAAGCATTTTTCTCTTCTCCAAATTATGTATTTCTGATAATTTTCTTCTGAAAATTTTAACATTTTTCTCTAAGTCTTTGGTCCACCAAAGACCAAACTTATATGTATGGTGAGTATAAAGTACTCATATCTTTCATTTTTATAGCGTTATTTATTGAATACTCTGTAATTGCTCTATAATTCCAGCTCTGTCACATGCAAAGTGTCCTTGTGTATGTTTAGTTCTGCACCAGAAGATACACTATCCTGCTTACTATCTCTATATAATTAGACTCAATAATTCTTATTTTTCTTCTCAGGAGTGGTTTTGCCAACTTGCACCTTTGTTCTTTTATACAGTATCAGTCTGAGAATCAGATTTTAAGACTCAACAAAAATAAGCCTGTTTGAATCTTGTTTGGAATTTTATTATTATAACATTTTAGCAGAGTGGACCCTTTTTCAGAGACTGAGTCTTACTATTTATGAAGATAGCCTTTTTTTGTTTATATTTAGTATCTTTCAATAAAGTTTTGTAACTTTGGTTAAATATTCCCCTGTTGGTTATTAAACTTTTCCTTATTTTTCCAACAATTCTGATTATTCTTTGCATAAATATATGTTTTTCTCACGGAAACGTATTTCTTGGTAAAATTGCTGGAGCTAAGGTCATGTCTGTGTCAAATTTGGATACATTCTGCTAACCTTGTTCTTTAAATAATTTGTGCCAATTATGACCACCAACAAGCCCATATCAACATGCCCATTGCTCAATATGGTAAAATAGTCACTATTACCTTACTTTTAATTTCTTTAATTTCTAATTTAATTAAATGTATTTGTTGACAATTTTTGCATTTTATAAACTGTTCTAGCCATTTCTCCTTGCTTTCATTAATATATTTTAGTTGTATTCTTTGTTAAAAATAAATTGTTATATTTTTTTCTTATTTATTATGCATAATATTTTAACATAAACCATTGTTTCTTTTTTCATTTTAATTGCAATACTTTCATATAATCTTCAAAGTTTTCAAAGGTTTCAGTCTTACAGCATCTAATTTTGAGTGTTAGTTAAGAATATCTTCTGTTATATCCTTTAAATCTTCTTTATCTTTTCTTCATATTTTTATTTCTTACATGTAATTTTGAAATATGTCTAGAATTTATTTGAGAAATGTAATAATCTTGCATGTTTCTAAAATAATATGTAACTGACTTAAGAATGGCCACTTATTTATGCCTCCCTTTTCTTTTGTTTTCAAGTGCATTTTTTTCAAAACTGTATTCTATTATTGTTACTATTTTATTTACTTATTTATTTTTGAGATGAAGTCTGTTATTCTGTCACCCAGTCTGGAGTACAGTGGCACAATCTTAGCTCACTGCAGCCTCTGCCTCCTGGGTTCAAGCAATTCCCCCACCTCACCCTCCCCAGCAGCTGGAACTACAGGCACCTGCCACAATGCTGAGCTAATTTTTTTATTTTCAGTAGAGACAGGGTTTCACTATGTTGGCCAGACTGGTCTCGAACTCTTGACCTCAAGTGATCAGCCCATCTCAGCTTCTCAAAGTGCTGGGATTACAGACCTATATTTTATTATTATTTCTTAATGTTTGTAAGCTTTATTTTTTAGGACAGTTTTAACTTCATAGCACAATTGAGCAGAAGGTAGAGAAATTTTCTGTATTTTAAAATATATACTAAATTCCCATATATAAATGAAACTATGTCTGGACTCAGTTCTGTTCCATCTGTTTAATTATTAAATTTTTCTATACCATTTCCATAACATTTTAATCACTGTAGTTTCATGCTATGTTTTGATATCTGGTAGGGCAAATCCTGCTCTATAGTTTCAGGGTTTTCTTTTTCTTATTCTAATGAATATTTTCTTATTCTAATGAATATAAGAATCTACATTTTATATTCTGTAACATTTCTTTATTATATTTTTATTAGAATTGAATGGTTTTATGTATTAATTCTGAAAGAATTGCCATTTTTATAATGCTCAGATTTCTTATTCCATAATATTGAACATTACATATTTTTCCAGTTGCTCACGTTTTTAAAAATTCTGTCAGCAAAGTTTCATAATTTTTATTGCAGTTTTTTAGATTTTACTTTTTATTATTGAATAGTAATTCATTCTATGAATATTCCACAGTTTGAATGTGTATCCACCTGTTCACTGACATTTGCACTGATTGACATTTTAGTTTTTGATTATTTCAAATAAAGTTGCTATGAACATTTGTTGTATTTTCATTATAATTCATTTCAAAATGTTTTAAAATTTGTCTTGTGATTTTTTTTCGAACTAAGATTCTAGAAGTCTGCTATTTAAGCTACAGATATTTGAGGCTTTTCTAGATATTAATGATTTCTAATTTAATTCTCTTGTAAGATAATATGCTCCATATGATTTTAGGTCTTTTAAATATATTGACTTACTTTATGACAATATATATTTTTTGAGGGAGCAGGTTACATTTATATTTACCCTATAAATATGCACTGTAAAATAATGTTTATTCTGCTCTTGTTGGGTATAACCTTCTTTCAGTAATCCATTAGATCAAGCTGTTTAATAATGTTCAACGATTCAGTCTTTACTCATTATTTTTATCTACTGTCTTTATTAATTGCTAATTTAAAATAATTATGTAATTGCTTATTTCTCCTTTTAATTCTTTCAATTTTTGCTTCATGAATTTTACATTTCTAAATATATACAAGTCTGTGTCTTGATGTCATTTCTGCTTCATGTATTTTAAGTTTCCATAATGGTGCACACATATTTATAATTTTTAATTCTTCTCAATGAAATGCACATTTTATCATTATTTATTGTCTTTATCTCTATTAATACAGTTTTTGTTGAAGTTTGCATTATTTGATATAATAATAACCACTCTAGGGTTCTTATGCTTACTGTTTATGTCAAATATCTTTTTCTGTTCATTTATTTAGAGAGTGTCTATTGTAGGCAGCATGCAACCAAGTCTTATGTTTTTATCCAAACTGACAATCTCTGTCTTTTTGTTGGGGTGTTTACACCAATAACATTTTATTTTGATGATTATTATGGTAAGAATTTTGGTTTACCATTTCATTGTTTGTTTTATTTGTCCCCATGATTTCTTGCTTCTCTGTGTTTTCTTTCTCACTTCATTTAGATTTTTTCAGTATTATTTATATTCTGCTGAAAAATATCTATTAATTTTAGCTACATTGTTTTGTTTTCAGAGTTGTTCCAGTGATAATATACATAACAAACTTATTAATTTGTTTATATAACTAACTTATTCAATAATTTAACAACCTATTTCACATTAATATCATATCAGTTTACATACAGTATAAAAACTTCATTACGGGCCGGGCGCGGTGGCTCAAGCCTGTAATCCCAGCACTTTGGGAGGCTGAGGCGGGTGGATCACGAGGTCAAGAGATCGAGACCATCCTGGTCAACATGGTGAAACCCCGTCTCTACTAAAAATACAAAAAAAAAAAAATTAGCTGGGCATGGTGGTGCGTGCCTGTAATCCCAGCTACTCAGGAGGCTGAGGCAGGAGAATTGCCTGAACCCAGGAGGCGGAGGTTGCGGTGAGCCGAGATCGCGCCCTTGCACTCCAGCCTGGGTAACAAGAACGAAAAACCCCCTCGGGGAAAAAAAAAAAAAAAAAAAAAAAAAAAACTTCATTACCACTGAAATACAGATTCAGGGTTTTATGTTGTCATATATATTACCTCTATGTATATTGAAAACCCCTGCTAACCCTATCTAGACAGGAGGCCTTTATTTTCTCATTTAACTTTCTCATTAGAAATAAGTTTTTCAATTGTTCATATGCATAGTTTTATTCTATTTCTAAGAAGAGTATGTGTCTATTATGTATATAATTGATTTAGATATTATTGTATATGTGTGTATGTGTGGTTATGTATATGTGTACTATATGCATACATATACAGTAATATCTAAATCAATTTTATATATAATGCTTTTTTAATATTCTCCCCTGGTGTTGACTCCTCTATAGTACATAGACACATATACATATATGTGGTATGATACACAAATGGCATGTAGCTGTAGAGAAGGGAGCACCAGGGGAGAATATTAAGGAATGCTATCAGAAACTAACAAGGAGCCAGACCATGTATGTCTTTGCAAGCCGTAGTAAGGATTTTGGCATTTAATCTTAGAGAAATTAAAAAAAAAATTGTTCTGAGCAGAGGTCTGGCAAAATCTGACTAGTGATTTAAAAAGCTACTGTACTAAGAATAGACTTTATTGGTTCAAGGGAAGAGGCAGGGAGGCCACATAGAAGGCTGTTAGATAAATCCAGATAAGAAGTGTTAGCAGCTCAGACCAGGAGCTAGTGACCACTCATTGAATTCCCGATATATTTAGAGAATAAGCCAGTAAGATTTTCTGATGGATTGGATGTGGAACATGAATAAAAGAGAGGAGTCAAAGATGACTCCAAAATTTTTGAATTGAGCAATTGAAAGTTTTGGGTTGCCATTCGGTGAGATGGGGGAACAAGTAGGTGGAGTAGTTTGTGGTGCAGAAACATGAGTTCAATTTTGGAGATGTCACATATACAGTTATATATGTGAATATGATTTTCCAAGTTCTCTGGGCAGGAGATACAAATTTGAGAACTGCCTCACACAAATGTAACATAAAGTTATGAGATGGACGAGATTCCCTAGAAAGTAAGTGTATATATAGAAGCAGAAAAAAGACCAAGTCCCAGGGTCCTTGCTATAGTTTGAATGTTTTTGTCCAATCCAAAAATTCATGTTGAAACTTAATCCCCAATGCAACAGTATTAGATGTGGCCTTTAAAACACGATTGCGTTGTGATAACTCTGCCCTCATGAATGAGATTAAGTCTCCTTATAAAAGGGAGTTCACTCCCTAAACCTTCTGCCTTTAGCCATGTAAAGATGTAGCTTTCTTTACCTCTGGAAGATGTAGCATTCAACATATCATGTTGGAAGCAGAGAGCAGCCCTCACCAGACAACCAAACCTGCTGATACCTTGATCTTGGACTACCCAGTTTCTAGAACTGTGAGAAAATAAATTCTCTTTGTAAATTATGCAGTGTATGATATTTTGTAATAGCAGCACAAAACAGACTAAGAGAGGACTCTAAAAAAATATTTAGAAAGGAAGAGGACTAAGGAGTGTGAAAGGAATAACTAAACAGAAGGAAAACAAAGGATGAGTGTTTTCTTTTTTTAAAATTGTACTTTAAGTTCTGGGGTACATGTGCAGAACATGCAGGTTTGTTACATAGGTATACACGTGTCATGATGGTTGGCTGTATCCATCACCCTGTCATCTATGTTAGGTATTTCTCGTGATGTTATCCCTCCCCTAACTCCCCCAACCCCTCCTATCCCTCCTCTAGTCCCCCACCCCCTGACAGGCCCTGGTGTGTGATATTTCCCTGCCATGTCCATGTGTTCTCATTGTTCAACACCTACTTATGAGTGAGAACATGTGGTGTTTGGTTTTCTGTTCTTGTGTCAGTTGGCTGAGAATGCTGGTTTCCAGATTTGTCCATGTCCCTGCAAAGGACATGAACTCATCCTTCTTTACAGCTGCATAATATTCCATGGTGTATATGTGCCACATTTTCTTTATCCAGTCTATCATTGATGGGCATTTGGGTTGGTTCCAGGTCTTTGCTATTGTAAACAGTGCCACAATGAACATATGTATGCATGTGTCTTTATAACAGAATGATTTATAATCCTTTGGGTATATACCCAGTAATGAGATTGCTGGGTCAAATGGTATTTCTATTTCTAGGTCCTTGAGGAATTACCACACGTCTTCCACAATGGTTGAAGTAATTTACACTCCCACCAACAGTGTAAAAGCATTTCTATTTCTCCACATCCTCTCTAGCATCTGTTGTCTTCTGACTTTTTAGTGATTGCCATTCTAACTGGTATGAAATGGATCTCAGTCTGGTTTAGATTTGCATTTCTCTAATGACCAGTGATGTTGAGCTTTTTTTCATATGTTTGTTGGCTGCATAAGTGTCTCCTATTGAGAAGTGTCTGTTCATAGCTTTTGTCTACTTTTTGGTGGGGTTGTTTTTTTCCTGTAAACTTGTTTAAATTCTTTGTAGAGTTTGGATATTAGCCCTTTGTCAGATGGGTAGACTGCAGAAAATGTTTTCCCATTCTGTAGGTTGCCTTTTCACTCTGATGATAGTTTCTTTTGCTATGCAGAAGCTCTGGAGTTTAATTAGATCCCATTTATATTTCGACTTTTGTTGCCATTGCTTTTGGTGTGTTAGTCATGAAGTCTTTGCCCATACCTATGTCCTGAATGGTATTGCCTAGATTTTCTTCTTGTGTTTTTAAGGTTTTCAGTCTTGCATTTAAATCTTTAATCCATCTAGAGTTAATTTTTGTATAAGGTGTAAGTAAAGGATCCAGTTTTAGTTTTCTGGATATGGCTAGCCAGTTTTCCCAACACCATTTGTTAAATAGGGAATCCTTTCCCCATTGCTTGCTTTTGTCAGGTTTGTCAGATACCAGTTGGTTGTAGGTATGTGGCATTATTTCCGAGGCCTCTGTTCTCTTCCATTGGTCTAAATATTTGTTTTGGTTACTATAGCCTTGAAGTCAGGTAGCATGATGCCTCCAGTTTTGTTATTTTTGCTTAGAATTATCTTGGCTTTGCAGGTTCCTTTTTGGTTCTATATGAAATTTAAGGTGGATTTTTCCAATTCTTTGAAGAAAGTCAATGGTAGCTTGATGGGGATAGCACTGAATCTATAGATTACTTCAGCCAGTATGGCCATTTTCACAATATTGATTCTTCCTAACCATGAGCATGGAATGTTTTTCCATTTGTTTGTGTCCTCTCTTATTTCCTTCAGCAGTGGTTTAGAGTTGTCCTTGAAGAGGTCCTTCACATCACTTGTAAGTTGTATTCCTAGGTATTTTATTCTCCTTGTAGCAATTGTGAATGGGAGTTCACTCATAATTTGGCTCTCTCTTTGTCTGTTATTGATGTATAGGAATGCTTGTGATTTTTGCACATTGATTTTGTATCCTGAGACTTTGCTGAAGTTGCTTATCAGCTTAAGGAGATTTTGGGCTGAGACGATGGGGTCTTCTAAATGTGCAATCATGTCGTCTGCAGATAGAGACAATTTGACTTCCTCTTTGCCTATTTGAATACCCATTGTTTCTTTCTCTTGCCTGATTGCCCTGGCCAGAAAATACTATGATGAATAGGAGTGGTGAAAGAGGGCATACTTGTCTTGTGCCTGTTTTCAAAGGGAATACTTCCAGTTTTTGCCCATTCAGTATGATAGTGGCTGTGGGTTTGTCATAAATAGCTCTTACCATTTTGAGATACATCAATATCTAGTTTATTGAGTTTTTAACATGAAGGTTGTTGAATTTTGTCAAAGGCCTTCTCTGCATCTATTGAGATAATCATGTGGTTTTTGCCTTTGGTTCTATTTATGTGATGGATTATGTTTATAGATTTGTATATGTTGAACTAGCCTTGCATCCCAGGGATGAAGCCAACTCGATTGTGATGGATAAGCTTTTTGATGTGCTGTTGGATTCAAACTCATTCTTCGTCAAACTCATTCTTCATCCAATTTTGTTCCCTTGCTGGTGAAGAGCTGTGATCCCTTAAAGAAGAAGAGGGGTTCTGGTTTGGAATTTTCAGCCTTTTTGCACTGGTTTCATCCCATCCTCATGGATTTAACTTCCTTTGGTCTTTGAGTTCCATGACCTTTGAATGGGGTCTCTGAGTGGACTTCCTTTCTCTCGATGTTGAAACTGTTTCTTTCTGTTTGTTAGTTATCCTTCTAACAGTCAGGCTTCTCTGCAGCAGATCTGCTGGAGTTTGCTGGAGGTACATGCCAGACCCTGCTTGCCTGGGCATCACCAGCAGAGACTGCAGAACAGCAAAGATTGCTGCCTATTCCTTCCTCTGGTAGCTTTATCCCAGAGGGTTATCTGCTAGGTGTCAGCCAGAACTCTCCTGTATGAGGTGGCTGTCAGCCCCTACTGGGAGATGTCTCCCAGTCAGGATATATGAGGTCAGGGAGCCACTTGAGGAGGCAGTCTGTCCCTTATCAGAGCTCAAACACTGTGTTGGGAAATCCACTGCTCTCCTCAGAGCTGCCAGGTGGGGACCTTTAGATCTGCTGAAGCTATACCCAAAAAAAAAGCCCCTTTTCCCAGGTGTTCTGTCCCAGGAAGGTGGGGGCTTCTATGTCCCTAATGGGATGTTGCGTTTTTTCAGAGATGCTCTGACCAGCGAGGATATCAAGTGAGACAGTGCCTGCACCTGCTGGGCTGTGTTGGGCTCTGCCTAACTGGTATTTATTGGCAGTTTTACTTACACTGTGGCATTGAAACTTTCTACTTGAGCCTCAGCAATGGTGGACGACCCTCCCCGCACAGAGCTCGAATTACCCAGGTCAAGCTCAGATTGCTATGCTGGCTGTGAGAATTTCAAGCCAGTGGACCTGAGCTTGCTGGTCTCTGTCGGGGTAGACCTGCTAAGCCAGACCACTTGACTCCCTGGCTTCATCCCCCTTTCCAGGGAAGTGAACAGTTCCATCTCACTGGCGTTCCAGGTGCCACTAGGGTATGAAAAAATAACTGCTGCAGCTAGCTTGGTTACTGCCCAAATGGCCACCCAGCTTTGTGCTGGAAACCCAGGGTCCTTGTGTTTGTGTAGGTACCAGAGGGAATCTGTTGGTCTGCAGGTTGTGAAGACTGTGGGAAAAGTGCAGTATCTGAGCCTGAGTGTAGGAAACAGTCCCTAATGGCTTCCATTGGCTAGGAGAGGAAGTTACCTAACCCCTTGCACTTCCCACCCTTCTTTGGCTTGCCCTCCTTGGGCTATACCCACTGTCCAACCAGTCTCAATGAGATGAACCAGATACCTCAGTTGGAAATGTGGAAATCACCTGCCTTCTGTGTCTTTCTCACTGAGAACTGTGCACTGGAGCTCTTCCTATTTATTTATCTTACCCAGGGACCCCAACCAGGATGAGTATTTTCTGAACCCAAATGAACAAAGTATATGAAGACGAATAAATAATTGTTTTGTGTCAAATGCTACTGTTAGGTCAAATAAGATGAGGACTGAGAATAGTCCTTTGGAAAGTAACCTTGTAAAATTGGCCTCCTTGAAAACATCAGTTTTACAGTGGTTATGATGGTAGGAGGAAATCTGATTGGAGTATGATTAAGAATGGAAAAAAAGGGACAGAAAGGAAGGAGGGGAATAGGAGACAAGGCATGCAGATAATCTTTACAAGTAGATTTGCTGTGAAGGGAGTAAAGAAGTAATGAAGTAGTGGTAGCTTATGGTAAAGTAGGGTCAAGAGAAGACTTTCTTTAGTTGGAAGAGATAAGAGCATATTTGTATACTTACAGGAACAGTCAAATAGAGAAGGATATTCTGATCAAGAAAGAAAAAGAGGTACACTCATTTGAGCCATTTCGAGTATGCAAGAATGGATGGCCTCAAGAGCACAGTGAGAGATTGATTTAAGTAAGAGCATAGATAAATCCTCTTTGTAACAGGTTAGAAGGCTGAGGTTCTAGGCATTGATGTTGGTAGTAAGTAGGTGTGTTTGATACAGTTTGTTAAAAGTGTCTTCTGATTGCTTCAATTTGGTTTGTAAAGCAAGATTTTTATCTGTGAATGAGTCTGAGGAAGAAAAATTGAAATTTTGAGGAGTAAAAACTTACGAAACAGTCATCTAGGAGCATGAGAGAATTAATGGTCCCTGGAGTTTTTTCAGTTTTTTTGAATGTTATGAAATTTTATTAATATGGGTTTTGGTGTGGACTTTTTATTTATTTATTTTTTTTTCATCCTGCTAGGTACTTTGTGGACTTTTTAAATCTGATGACCCATTCTTTCTTTAGTTCCTGGCAAGGAAAACAACCTGAACAAACATAGGGAACTTCATGAAGAAGACTTCTCATGCAAAGTAAAGTTGAACTGGTAGTTTTGTGATAACATAAAGTAGAGTCTTAGATTCCAGCCTAAATATGTGGGTTTATTCAGTAGATATTGAGAATATATTAAATATTTTTAACATGAAGAGTCACATGCTTCCGGCATATCTGAGATAACCTATCTTGCCTTGCCTCTAGTCCTTTAAAACGCTATTGACTTACCTAAATCAACATCATCATGAGTACTTGAAAGCCAGGCATATTGGCAACAATGTTCATTCCATTTATTTCCTATTCTCCTATAACTGCTATAAGACCTTGACTCTTTGATTCTTAGCCTTCTTGCTTTTGATTTCTGCTTTTGGATTCCTTGATTTAGGAACACATTCATACTGGTTTCTTGGAATTGCTAGCTTTTTGTTTTTCTCTCAGTTTGGCCTCTCCTTGATTACAATATCTCTGCAACTTTGTGGCTCATTTCCTTCAGTGGTCATTTGCTTTGTGTGACTGTCCACTGACTACCTTAGCTTCTGGACCTTTTTTCCTTTCTACAAACTCAAGTAATAAGCCATAGTAGTATAAGCTGGGTAAGATTCCTTATTAGTGGTCTAAGAATGAATTAAAGAGAAAAACTAGAAGTTTAGAGGATATTTCACAGCTAGTTCAGGTGATGAATAAGGATATTCTAAACTAGGTCAGTACAAGATTTGTTTTTAATCAGTTGTGTTGTGACAGGCATAACAAAAAAGGTGATAGTTCTCATTTATATTTTGACTGTTTGCATTTAATTAAGAGTAGAAGCTGAATACAATGAAACTGCTTATGAAGTTAGCAATAACTCATGAGGCATTCTAGGTAGCACAAAAGAACAGTTGGATCCAAATTGTCCTTAGTGTGTCTTTAGCAGGATCTGGGATGTTAGGTTCTGCTTCTACCACTCATCTGTTCACTATGATCATGCCCAAGATATATAAGCTGGGAAAATACTTTTCTATTTTTATTTCATTTTTGTTTAAGATCTGAATTTCTCTTTTCTTTACAGTGGCAAGTCACAGGTACATGGTCACAGCAGACTCCAGTATCTGGTATTTAGAATGAAAACTATATTTATCTCCTATAATGAATGATAGACTGTTACTTTGCATCTCAGCTACCAGGCATCAGTTCAAATGGGATTTATTTAATAAGGAATTTACTGTAGAGATAATTTACTGCAGATAAATGCGTTGTAGAATTTGAGGTATAGATACTAGGAATTTCTTCTAAGTCACCAAAGACTCAGGAGACTTTCATTGTTCTCCATTTTCATACAAAGCCATCTCACACAAATGTAGGTAGTGACAAGATAAGGCAGGGCTTCCCTTTGTGTTAAAATAATTACTATTTAAAAGGATACCTCTGCTTGTCTGTATAGAACTGAAATGCTTTTATGATTGACTGAATATTTCCTTCAGACTCTAGTGTTTTGATATCTCTCATAACTCATTCATTAACTTCACATTGAGGGTTCTGCTCAGGTCTGTGTATAATGTAGAGAACTCCACATATTTCAGACCCCAATCCTAATTTTGAAAGGAAGTAGGAGATTGTTGGAGCTTTATCCTGATCAAATTATTCAGATATTGCTTGATAACTTATTTTATTTTTCATAGGTATAGCCTTGCATATTTGCACAGAAAATTTATTTTTAAATTACCCATTCCTCAGGAAGAGGAAAAAGTCTGCATTTAATTGCAAATGCCATCCAGAGAAATGTCTGAAAAGTACACATTAACTCAATTTTAATTTACTTCCATTCCTTTCTTATCATTTCCTCCTTTCTTTAATTCAAATACATTCACAAAGTTGGGCACATGCCAGTTTTTAAAGACAATTTTATGACAATGTAAACAGAAAATGTCTGTTTTCCAGCAAAAACTCTGTAGCAATGGTCTCATCCATTTTCATTCAATTTATTCTTTGAATGCCAGGAAGAAAACTGACTGGGCAATCATGGCAGTGATATTTATTTGTTATTTTGGAAGTAGGATTATGATTCAAGCAGAATGCAAACACACTGACCTCTAAATCTCAGCCCTGGAGTTCTAATACAATGCTTCTCTCTCGGAAGTCCCCTGACTGGCAGGAAAATAAAGTCTTCTGATCAGACGGTAGATTCCTAGGGCCTTCTAACACATAGACAATTTTTGTTAATAGAGTTAACATATAACCTATCACCCTAATATTTTTCATTTAGAAGTAATTGTTAAACCATGCTAAAAATAGGTGTCATAAATACTATGTTACAGAAAATATTCCATTGTCCTGGACTACTTAGGGGTGCATATGAATCCACATAATGACTAAGAGAGAAAAATGTGAAAAAGCCAATATATATTGAGCTTCTACTATGTTTCAGACAAGCCATTGTGTGATTTTATATATATTATCTTATTTAATTTCATGTATAGCTCCATTATAAAATGAGAAATCCAAGAATGCCTAGTTGGATACTCTAAAAATGTAAGAAGAAAGGCAATATGTGCTTATTTACTTTTAAAAAGGCAGTAGTAGTCATTGTTATTGCATGTCCCAGAACTCATGGTGATTTAGGGAGGGAAAAACAGTCATGTAAATTAGTTACTGCTTGTCCGTTAATGGGTTTCTAGGCTGAGGGAGGAATATGACCAATATTCTGTAGTCTGCAAAACTTAGCATTTAGTTTTGTGAATTATTTTTTCTGATCCTGTTGTCCCACTGGCGCTCAGCCATCCATATAACTGATTATACTATCTGTTCCTCTTTTTAAAAAAAACTTAACAAGACCAATTTGAAGTTTCAAGAACAAAACCCAGACTGTGGCTATTGCTTGCTGAAATAGCAATTTAAAATATCTTTGAGTATTTCTTCCTCGGTTGATTTCTTTTAAACTTTTCTCCAACTTCTCCACCTCTCTTGAACTGACCTTTGTACCCCGTGTGTTCTTATTTCTAATAGTAGGCTAGATGTTACATTCAAAGAAATGTGGAAATTGGTGACTAGCCATGCTCTTTCTCATTGCTTTCATTCAAGAAAAAAAAAAATAACCTATAGTGTTTTGCTTCTGTGCTTATGAAATATTTGTTTTAAGCATGCCTTAAAAAGGAGATGGTGGCATGTGCTATTGAGTCTCAAGTGAATGATTGACTGGTTCATGGACAGACTGTCCTTAAGTAACTTTCTTCCCCTTCCACTTCCAGTTTCTCTTTTTTCTGGCAATACACAGGACAAAATATCACAGTTATCCCTGATGTTCATTCTTTATCTGCTCTAAGAATTATCTAACCTTTGCATTAATGGTAAATGGTAGGCCTTGTATTATACCTGTGATTTATTGTTGAAAATATTAATTATGTTGGTTAAAATTATTTTCATGCTTGACACACAAATTTAGGAAACAGTATCCCTAACAATACCCCAAGACATGATCCTGGGCAAAAATATGATACTACTGTGATACCCACAGGATTAGAAATTTTGAACAGCTGAATTTGTTTGTACAGAATGTTCCATGTTGTGTTTTTCAATCAAACACAATCCCCAAAAAGTTATTAAGAGCTTCACCTGTTCTTAATGCTGGGGACAGTTTGGAGCTGAAAGGATTTCCAGCTCTAATGTCTTTGCCAGGTTTGAAAAAGCAATTTAATAGTGCCTGAGACCCCTTTATGAAAGTGAAGTTCCCCACTGCTTTTGAAGAGCAGCCTATTGCCCCCAAATCTTTGAAAAATCGCTGAAGAATACGTTGCACAAGGGGAATGGAAATGGTGCATATTAACTGCAGCAGTTGCACAGAATCCAAGATGAATGGTTCTTTCTTCTCTCCCCTCATCCCTTGTGATTAAAAATAAATTTGTTAGGTAGGTCTAGGAAGCTAATTACATCATCATGAGGAATATCCCAGTGGGAAAATCTTTTCTTTTCAGATCAAAAGGATGGCCAGCGGCTACTGTGTTTAATCCAGTCATCTGCAGGAGATAGTGCCAGGGATGGGAAAGTGGCTCTGCTCCTCAGGAACATCTGCTCACAGAAAATGATGGAAAATTAACTGTATATTGAGGAGGCAGCTGCAGAGCATGCAGTAAACAGGCATCAGGGAAAGGCTCGTCGGGTCAGAGGAGATAAAATGGGAGAGGAGCTTATGCAACCTGGTGGTCCCACACAACGTGAGAAACCCTGGCTTACTGGAAAATGACATTTAGAGGCAGGAGCCATGGGTTTATGAGCCAGCTTTGATCCTCACTGGCTGAAGCTACTTTTCCTTCCGTAGCCTCCTTTTCATCACCTGTAAAATGGAGCCTGGAACAGTTTCCTCACTAGATTGTTATGAAGATTAAATATGCAAACTATAAAGCACCAGATAGATCTTAGTTTTTATAGTGATACTGAATTTCTTTATTGATGTTTCAGCTAGCATCCACCCACTTTTCTTAAAATTACAGTGTGACATGCAATTGGTGGACATACTGCTCTTAGGATAGAGCCCTCTACATGGTAGTGCCTTCAGCACAGTACTCTTATTCAGCAGTTGAATGCCATGTACAATCAGTACTCAATCACCTGATTTTAGTGATAATAAAAAGAGATATTAGTGATCAAAAGAATAGATGGTAAAAAATAGTCCACATTTAATTATTAAAAATTCAGAGAAATTGGAATTAAATCCTCAAACACCAAAATTATACTTTATGTTATATAGTGTATATTGTATATACCTGAAAACTTGGGAGTCATAAAACTTTCAATGACCTAAGGGAGACTGTAGAGATCATCTGATTCAATATCCACAAATTACAGAGGAAGAAATAAAGACCTGTGCAAACATAGAGACTTGGTTATGTGGTGTGGTAGAAAAGGCTTCTTGCAAATCACACATACCTGCTGCCGAGGGGTGACTGCCAGAGTGACTGCATAGTAAAAGACATTTCCCCTTTTTCTTAGCAACGTGGAGCCACTCAGCCTTGTCTCACCAGTGGAATGTTAGTGAAAATGATGTCAGACAACTGAGAGACAAAGAGGTTAAGAAGCAGATGTGTCTGTATACCTTCCATCATCTGTGGACTGGATGTCATTATCATGGATAGCTTTGAAAGCCCTATGTTGAAGATGGCCAAGCTATTTTTGGGTCTCTAGATGATTGTGTGAAACAAGCCTTTTATTCTTTCTACCCTTCCCTCTTTTTTCTGATAATTGATCTTTCTGAGCAAGACATATATTTTTTGTGCTAAGCCTAAGTTTACTTGTTAGAGCAGTTAGCTTTATCGTAACAATGTCAAACTGTGTTCTAGACTTTGCTTTTAATAACGTACCTCCAGAGTGGGCTGCTGTTTATTTCTTCTTTGTGCTCAGATTAAAAAAAAAAAAAAAAGCCATTGGCCCATGTGAGCCACATCTTACTTTTAAGCACAATTTTAGAGATAACTACTGCAGGAAGAGATAAACATTTCCAGAAAGAAATTAAGTATAATACATAGCATCTGGATAAACCATAAATTGCACAGGCATCTCTTGAATAATTAAGCTAATAACCAAAACTCATGTTTTTTCTTCTTCTGTCAGAACCAAAGTTTAGGGGAAATTTTCACAAATATTATGTTATCTGTTTGCATTTCTTTAGCATCATTGTTACTGCCATTTGTTTGTGTATTTACGCTAGATAGAATGAGAAGCAAAGCAGAGCCAAAGGAAACTTTGGGTACAGGGTAACTACTAAGCACACATATTAATGGGTTCTGGAGTCATATAGTCTTGGGCTGAATCCTGATTTACTAGCTCTGTGATTCTGAGGATATCACGTAGCAGTTCTATGCCTCAGTTTCCATATGTGGAAAATGAGACAGGAATAGTTCATACTTTACAGGGTTGTTAGGAATACTACATGAAATAATGTTTATAAATTACCCAACATAGAACCATATTCAATAGATGCAATATCAGGGTAGAGTAGAAAATGTGGAACACGCTATTTGATTAATGATTTTTGGAAAGCCATTCAATATAAAAAAGCAAGAATGTAACACACACACACACTCTCTCTCTCTCTCTCTCTCTCTCTCTCTCTCTCTCTCTCTCT